>NC_134571.1:114901671-115074171 GCF_050947875.1 Dermacentor variabilis | reverse complement strand
CTGCCCCTTATGTTAACACCGGTAGAATGCTCTTATTCTATACCTTTCTTTTCAATGATAATGGTAAGCTCCCAGTGAGATGCTGACAATGTTTGCCGTATACGCACCGGACATGTTGTGTCGTTGAGCGGAAATACGGGCAGGAAGAAACGGAGTAGACTGGACAGACGCTCACTTACTCTGCTCCGTTTCTTTCCACCGTATTTTCGCTCTACAGCACTACATGATGCACCAACAAGCCCGACTGGCCCAACTCGCCCAACCGTCTACGCTTCTGTGCTCCAAGACATTTTTTCATTCTTCTTAAATGTGCTTCTCATCGTTAGGGTTCCCTGTGACTAACTGACCTAGGTAGCCGAACTCGTTCACCGACTCTAGAGGCCGACAGGAGATCCTGAACTCTTGTTTCCTCACCCGGCTATTGATCATTATCTTTGTTTTCTGTATAATAATCTTCCAACTCAACTCTTACACTCTCTCTCTTAAGGCCCTCAATTATTTCCTCATACTATCTAGCATACCCTAAGTACGATCATTTGCCACTGAAATGTGATCCTGCAATCTTTTAATCCAAAATAGTCGTTTTCATGTTTCGAGATCGGCATATAAGGAATGATAGCCTACATTCACTAAGTTCTTATACCAGAATTTATTGTAAATACAGCTGCCAGCCATGGACATTGTTGCCCATATTATTAACGAAAACGGCCAAACAATGGCAAAGAACGCTTTCGAACAAATGGATGCGCATTAGGCACCATGTACTTTTATCTTTACATTATCGCGGATGATGTTCGCGGAGCCTAAAGTGAGCTACTCAAGCATGCAGTAAAACTTCATAGGCGTTGATCGAAGACGGTGCGGAAAGCGTCTACACAGCTGCACATGTGCTTGATACTGTACCTGACACGGCTCCGAAAAAAAGAAAAGAAAATTTGGAGGACGCTTAAGCTTCGCCTTTAAGAGTGGAACGCGACAGCGTTCAAAGACCCCTTACTGCTTTTCATGCTTCCCAGCAACTGCAGCCGTAACCTTTACCGCGGAACGCTGACTGCAAACGCTATGCACTTTGGCGAGCTTTCTGGTAGAAAGGCGGCCTCTTGCGTGGGTCGATCTCCTGTTATTGTTTCGCACTTTGAATATTTCAGTCTGAGAACAGCTAACATAAAGGACATGCGCTGTCGGTGTTTTTCTCCTTTACATTTATTTCTGGGCTGCCGTGCTCAACATTCCGAGGAATAACTTTGTAAAGAATTCCAGGGAAGCCGGGGGAAGATAGGAGATGGAAATTCAAGACTATGAGCTAAGACATGTCCAATTGTCGAAAGGTTCGCTCCCGCTCTTATCTCTTTTTCTTTTGTTCATTGTTTTGTAAAGAAAGTAAGACAAGGTATGAACAACATTGGTGGTGTACGAATGGTTAGGTATGCGTGATTCAGAATTTGTTTCAAATTCTTTCTGTCGAGGCGGCGTCCGACGCGGGACGCCGGCGCCGAATTTTTTGCGACACGTGCTCCTTAACGATATCGCATTAAAAACCGTCTTCTATCATTCCTCTACAAGAAGAATGCGCGGCCGGCCTCATTCGACTTGTCAGATAAACCTCAGTGTGCTATCAGAGCGCTGAGCTGCGTCTTGAGATATCGGTGGCAGTTTTCATGCCCCACCAAGGACCATGCATGTACGCACGATATTTCGACAGAGCACTGAGTGCGGGTCAGGTTGACTGCGGCTTCTCGCGCGGAAATGCTAGACGTAAGGCTGATCACACACAAATTGCTCGTGGGATGAAAACGGCAATAGGCAACTTCTACACGCAACCCATATCAAACAAATCTTGTCGACGACCTCTTGAATTTTCGCCTGATCGTGCCAAAATGCTAATTCATCACTCATACTTGCATGGCATCAAGATTGCATTCTCAAAATCACCGTTTGGCTAGTAAGCACTCTTTTTTCGGCGCCGCGTCACCATTCTCACATTGCCTCACAAGTCTTTCCTTGGACAACCTCATCAAGCTCCTTGCATTGCCTGCCATCAAGAATAACTCAGCGCACTTGTCACCCTCGTCAGGTTGTTCGCCCACGTGCCCGCCCTTTTCCTGCTTCATTTTTTTCTGTCAAGAAAAGCAAAAAACTGCATAAATGGCTGTCTCACAACGGCATGGCAGTCACATCTTCGTCTGAATTTCTGGAAGCAGTTATGACAAAAATGTCGCTACAAACACACATATTCGAATAGAAGTCGTCCAATAATTAATAGCCATAAATTGGTCTGCTATTAAAGTAGTATGAGTGTAATGAAACGTCTTCATGTAGTTGTTTGTATTCACAATAAGCTCTTCGGGCTGGAATTGCTAGTCAGAGTTAATTCCAATCAATCCTGATGCTGGACATTGTATTAGAGAAGCCGTCTGGCCAATAGCGATCATACCTTAAGAAGAAAAAGCATTTTGAATTCGGCCACGACAAACTTTTCCGAGAGTCCGTAATTTGTGTTTTTTGTTCATTTTTATTATGATACAAAGAATGGTTCCTCTTGCTGTATTTATACCATTTTGCAAAGTAGGACGTATTCTGTCCGTCGGGGTAATAGTTAACAAGGGCAGGTACCTTATGAGGAATAGCGGCTCAGTGCCGATAAACAGCGTGAAATTTGGTTGAAGTCTTCTCGCGAGGGCAAACAAGTAGCCTCTTTTGTTGGGTTCGACAGTGAACTCTGAGACAGTTCTTATAGAGCTCAAGTTGATGACAAAGCTTGACACGTTGAAGGCCATGAAAGCGCATGGAGAAAATAGGGCTTGGCTGGCCCAGTACTAGGAGACATTGCAGGTAAACCTTCGCACATAGTTCAGTAGATCTGCTCGCATAATCTACTGCATTGCTGTTGTTTGTTCGGAACTTCACGACACCCTATTGAAAAATTTGTGTGCTTGACCTTCCACGCTAATACATATACTTGCTATGTCGTTCTAATCTTTTGTTCCTTCCAGGTTTGTTATGTTTGCTTTAAACCCGTTCGTATTTTTTATGGGTGTGACGCTCTGGCGCACATTGTTAATTTCATAAACTTTCAAAGAAAGATAAATTCCTCATGCGACCTAAACGTTGTTCAAGTAAAACAAGTTCAATTTTTTTTCTATGTTAGCGCATGGCCTCATTTATAGATAGTTTTCACGTGACGTCGCGGAAGCGGAATCTCGCCGTGCTAGTACCCGGACATGGTGGTCCCTATGACAGCCAGTTCGCCATATTATCATGCGTTCATTGTTTCGCATTCTGACGATAACCTTTTTCCACCGCATTGTCGCTGTGATCGATTTGTCACTCCTCGCAAGACTGCCTGCAGAGCTATCACGTTTTATGCACACACAACTTCTCAGCCTTCTTGCACCCAAAGATGGCGGCCATGATGACTTCAATGCAAAGCTATCTACCAGCGAGGACATATGGCCTCAATCCAGGCCATTGTGGCTTTGTGCCTGACAATAATTTTTCAGAGGGTCGTCGAAATCGTGATGGCTGGAGAGCGCCTCTCTTGTGGCTGGAGCACGTACCGGTTATGCCTCTGAAATTGATCGCTAAGCCCTGCAGGCTCAGTATAAATATTGGCTTGGAAAGTAAATTAGAAGGTGCCACCTTAGAACAAATCCACGAGGACTTCTTATTCGAGGTTTAGGCCATTCATATATCGTAAGCACGCTCGTGGAACGCAATTATGTGAGTCCCTATTTCGTAAATAGCGCTCAGATGTTCATCTAGCATGCGAAAAATTTCATGTTGCATATATACATACGCTCGGAAGTGCCTCTTTCATACCAATGTTAAAGTTAAAACACCATTCGATAACAAAAAATAGTAATGAATATGCCGGTGCACTCATCAGGCTTACGAAAAAATTAATTCGTGCGAAGGGCACCTTTCAGACTTTAAAGCAGATTAGTTTGGAGTACTTGAGTCGGAGAACCTTTTAGCTTACTCCTTTTTTACGCGTCTCGTTGGCCACGTGGCATAATGTGGGAATTCAGTTATATGGAAGCGTGGAGGCCCGTTTCGTGTAGGTACTGCAACAGCGACTTATGGAATTCATTTCCTTCAGTCTTGCAGAAAGCTTTTCTTAACTTTGTTACAATGAGGGAAGTTGGTAAAAATTTTGAGAAAAAAAGTGGCTAAGCGAAAATGCTGCAATAATCAAGAGATAAGTGAGCAAGGGTCCTTATTTTGAAACAGTTTAGTTCGTTCTACATTATTTTGCCTGTCACTATTGGGTTGCTCGAAGCTGCGTCTCCGATACTACCGAACTAAGCCACTCTGTAGAATGTACAATAATAAATAAAGAGAAATAATTCAACCCACCCTTTTCAAAATGCGGGCCAAGTTGCCACAAGAACAACGGCAACAAAATGCTTTGAGGAATGGGTTTTACAAGATAAAAGTTTATTATATTACGATTGAGAAGTGCCAAAAATCCTGTTACTCTTGTGGCTTCTGTAAACGTTAAGCAAATGCCCGGCATGCGGGGCCAGTAAAATTGGCGCTTGCTGAAATATTGACAGCAAAATATAAAACATCTCTCGTGCGTTGTTGTAGAATTGCTCGTTAATTGACAACTTGTACCGTAACCGATAACAGGCTCGGGGAACTTGAACAACTTGACAGTTTGAACAAGACTTGAACCATAAGGGGCCTCGAATGTCCTTGTAGCAAAAGCTGCAGTAAAGAAACACATTCCTCGTGTAATTTACATGTTATTTGCAGTAAGAGAGTGGAAGTGTCCAGAAACGTCAGCGACATTTTTCGTGCTCTGAGCTGTCATTGAAGGAGACACGTTTTGGTGCCAACCCGGTATGAAGTTAACCGAAAGTTCCAGCTCCTCAAAGTGCCTCCCAACACCCGTCATGCTTTAATCCTCCTTTGGGGAAGACGTTCACACTTCGACCTGTCGCTTGGCGTGAATTTAATTAGGCAGTGGTGACGCTAGGGAAATGCGCTCTCTGGAGAATGGTGTTCGAGGTCTCTACACAGAAAGTTGACGTTTGAAACGTTACGTGACAGTCGTTAACGGGGGTAAGTTAATTACGGATTGTACCGCAATGACTTTATTACTTTCTCATATACGCACAGAAGTTAGTGGCTGTACGAAGGATCGCGCCAAGTTTTGGAAGAAGGATAGCAAGTTATTTTTTTACCTATTCGTACGATGTAAAATCGATGCTCCGCTTCCAATGGGAGGTGCATGTCGTCGAAGAGTAAGGAAAAACATTATAATGTTCTTAGCCACAGCTATGAAGTTATTTGATTAGTATAATCAGTTGTCATTATTACTAACATCATCGACTTGCTTTTGAAATAGTCCTCAAGTGACTGTCCTTTCAAAATGAAAACCATCATTCACCAAGGAGTAATTTCTTAGCCCAACGAACTGTTCTATACGAATTATGATCACTCCTAAGCTATTGGGATTTTGAAAGTGACATATTAGTACAATTATACTAATGCTTTCAGGAAAATACATCCTTGTGGCCTTCTAGTCATAGGTCACCATTCTGAAATGCCATCCTCGAACGCCAAATGCTCTGAACGATCAAGCGCAGGCATTACCTATGTGTGAATAGTCACATAATACAACGATCTACGCATACATCTAGCCTGCCAAGCCGACTCTTTGTATCCTTGTGGCCAAACGCCTTCGGCACCAAATGTCTCTGAAATACTTGGTGCGTGCGTGACGTTTCAAGCATTTCTTGTCATTCTCCGTTCATGACAGCTAAAGCTTTGAGACATCGTGCCAGGTTTTCGTTTATTTGAATATATATCACGTGAGATAGACATAGGTACGTAAGATTGTATAACACCTCGTAGCAGGTGGCGATAACCTTCTTGTCTTTGTGATTTACGAGTGTCGAGCGCCTATGCGAAAGCAAGCAGCCGGCATGTCGTGAACTAGAATCAAACGGCCGGAGTAGAAATCATGCCACCGACGTGATATACTTGTCGTCCTCGAGCTGCTACTCGCGTCAAACACACAAGTACTGGCGTCACACAAACGCTTTTGTCCACTCGGTAACACTTTCAGGAGCCCCAAACAATACGATATCGCCAGCTACCTGCAAAGACGATGCTGAGGAGTGCGTATCGCAGCAGTCGTTTGAGATGGCTGCTCTGTCATCGGTGATGTCTCGGAGCCACAGCGTCGCAAACACGGTCAGCGTCCGAAAATCACTCGCTTTTCTAGACCCAGTGCAGTGGCATTTCCCCATCACAAGCACGGCGCGCTCAACATTTCCAACGCCTTCCGCCGTTCGAAGTCTCATTTCATAACTGAACACAAGAGCCCTCACCTGCCAAAATGCGACTGCTGCGGTGTCGTAAGATATCCATCTGCGATCGCTACTGGCTCCAGCAGACGTAATCCGCAAGCACCTTGGAGTGCACAACACACTCAAATACTGCGCACATTCGCTCAGAGGCACCCTCACTGGGCAAGCGTTGACAAGCGATGAATTGTGTCGCTGGGAAGCATGCACTTCTTCGCAATGCATCGCAGAAGCTTCGCGCACTAAGATAAGCTGGTACATTTGCACAGTACTGCGTCACTGCGGACCATAAAATAACGTACCGCCATTTCGCAGGGACAGCCGTTGCTCCCGTATCTATGACTAGTGTGTCGTTTTTAGTTGGTGAAGCGGGGGCCTTAATAGCCTAGTGAAGCACGTGTTATGAATAGCTGTACTACGGCGCGGCGCTTCTATTCTCCTAATAGAGAAAGAATGGACTTCATTGGATGGATGGATGGATGGATGGATGGATGGATGGATGGATGGATGGATGAATGGATGGATGGATGAATGGATGGATGGATGGATGGATGGATGGATGGATGGAAGGAAGGTAAGAGCGACCCCTTTCACCCGGGGTGATGGCAGTTGTCACCATGCTGAGCTTTCTACTTTTGTTTGACTGTGTTGTTGTTTGTTTAACTGTGTATTGAAAATAGCACTGCAGCGCCCGTAAGTGACTGCTCACCGTATGAACTCGTTCGTGCGTGCGACCCTCTTCAATGTAGCCGCTTCTGAGCTTTCGCCTCACTGTAGCCACTCGAGGCAAGAAGTGCAAAATTTAATAATTTGCTCGATCTCTGCTTGTCATCCGAAATTTCTAGCATTCAAAACGAAAAGCAGAAACTTAAAGAAATAAAATTGTTTGTTATTTTATTTTTGTATTTTAACGTATTCGATTGAGCGAAAGTGTAGGTGCAAGAATGCTACGCATGTACCCTGTTCGCATTCGACGGAGGATAGAAAGACAGTGCCCGAAAGAGGAGGCACGCCCTTGAGGCGTCCGAGAAAGGCGCGTCAGATGGCTCACGGCAAGTGTGCAGATAGACAACGGGACGCTCGCGGTATTGCTAAGTTGCGATAACCCGTTGATAAGAATACGCGGCGCTGGCGCGTTTCGTTGTGCAGCCAGGCCCCGCACACTCTCAAGTTCCAGCGATCGCCACAGAGGGCGAAAATTCAACCGCGGCTCGCTCAAGCATAAGCGCGCAAGTGGAGCTACTGCACTTTGGTCGCATACATTAATTTGTATATTTCCTGCTAGGTGCACTCAACGCGGCTCTATATTGGATCTATATATGTACATATCATAACCGTCAAGCATAGTTCACGCGTATTTTTTTGCAAACTAAGCTGCCAATTGTTTTCATTAAACTTATGTTATTAAAACCTGTGCTTTATTACTTGAATAAAGGTTTTAAGACCTCACT
Source organism: Dermacentor variabilis (assembly GCF_050947875.1). Taxonomy (NCBI): domain Eukaryota; kingdom Metazoa; phylum Arthropoda; class Arachnida; order Ixodida; family Ixodidae; genus Dermacentor; species Dermacentor variabilis. Next base: position 115,066,403 of record NC_134571.1, on the reverse strand, counting down.
AATGTGTGATAAGCAGCAGCCCATTGGTATCGATTGCAGTCCGTGCTGTTTATCGATTCCAATTGTACGGCGGCTATATTTGCGAATGGGGTGGTCGTTTCCTTTGTGCAGCATCACGCAGGTTCGTTTTAAGTAGGCAGCAATAATAACTCAGCCAGTGTGTGCGTCCGACATTCGATAGCCGCATCTAGGCGCACGTGTTTAAAGACGGTGAATTTTATCAGCTGCGGTGTTTCATTGGCGTAATCGCTACATACACGGCTTCCGTCGTCAGTGATCTACCGCTTCTGGCCGCCTAATGACGGGTTGATTGAAAAAAGCTGCACTGCTAGCCTGAAAACTCGTCGCTTGAACCGAGCACAGTCTGTCAGGAAACCACCCAAGAAAGCGGATCAACCTTGCAGCCTCTGGGTGGGTGCACCGGTGAGTAAAAAAGCACTGCTTCGCATTTTCCACTTCCAATTTCTTCGGGTGCGAGGCGGATAAAACAGGTTCCTATAGTCAATTTCTTTTTCAAAGTGTAAAATCATAATAAAGTTATTGCTCTACAGGGGCAATTCAAACAAGGCTCTAGCTATTTTGTGACGTTGCTAAAATTCATAACACGGAGTACGGTATAAAAAAATAGATAGTTTTGGCTGTGTCTGCATAAATGATAAACTGCGATAAATTCATAGCAAATTATTGCAAGTGTACTTCCGGTGTCGGTTTGATTAATATCATTTGATACATAATAAAACTACTGTGTTTGTTACCTATTAGCTGGCAAAAAATTTAATTGAGGCTTCACTAAGCACAGCCCGCACAAGTACACCATTGAAAGAAATACACACTAAAAACTGTGTTGTGTGTGTGTGTGTGTGCTTTTCTGTCACGGAGCGTTTTGTGCATTGTTCTTAGCCATACATGACTCACAAACACCCACGCTTCCACCACAGTAATTGAGGCTTTACCTCCAGCCTCCAAGACGCTGCTCATATTTGATCACCCCTTTGGACTCTATTGTCTCTGGACGTACAGGTCAGCAGCGGATTTGTCACCAGGGAAACATAATCCTCACAAGGTATGTTTCTTAACACTTCAACTAGAACTGTGATTAGTTTATTAATTAGACAAGCTTTTGTTTCACCATTCTTTGCTTGCATGTTCGTCATGGCTTCATAATTTCTCTTTTGAGGAAGGAGGACAAAGAAGAGATTATTGGTTTGCAAGCTGCCCCCGCTAAGCCATAAGAAGCTCAGCGGACACCATAATGACAACAGGTCCTCTTGAACTATGTCCCTCACCATGAAATGTTTGCAAGTTTACCAGATATAGGGCTGTGAGCGCTATCAGGAAAGCAGCGGTCTACAGTTTTGTATCGTACCGAGCGGGAATGCTAAAATTTGACATACAAGCTTACTTGATTTTAAGGGCGTTTTATGACAATCGGAGAAGTAACAAGTTGAGTCCCAGCCTGCTTCTCGTCATGTAGCAAGCTCCCACTTGGTAACGCACAAACTCTGTCATCTGCTATTTGCAAATCAGATTGACGGGCATTACCACCAAGTATCACATGCTCCCTCATAGCGTTAATTTGCTACATGAAACTTCAAAGAATTTTAAAGCCTTCAAAACCGCTCAGTGCATATCTTGAGAAAATGATGCTTCATGTTCACTGAAACTCTGGCAGTCACTCTTCCCTTTATTACTATATTCCTTTATTTAGAATACGCTCAGGGCCATATATGCCATTAAGGAGGGGAGTTGGTACATAGCTGTAGAGTAAAACAAACGAGCCAGATCAGTGAGCTCTGGCAATACAATGATTCTCCTGACTATACAATGTTAGCTAATGTTTTGCACAAAAAGTTTGTTATCGGTGATGGCAACGATACTTGAGGGAAGGTGGTTCCATTCCTGAGATGTGCGTGGGATGAAGGGTTGAAAGAAAGACTTCGTGTAGCAAGCATCAATCCCTGTGATACTGCGATGATTGATGCAGTGTGAAGTGCACTTGAGGCCTCGGTATGAAGTGGTCGTGAAGTGTGGTATGACGGTAAATTTTATGAAATAGCGTAACATGGCCGCTGCGTCGATTAGGTAGGGGAATAAGTGCTTGTTAGTTTCATTAAGGTTATACTCGTTGTACGATTATAATTAGAAAGAATGAAACGCGACTGGGATCCCATATTGTGGATGTATGTAAACTACAAACTAAAGTTTAGAGCGTATTAGCCTATTGTAAAGGTGTAGTTTTAAAGTAGACAGTGCTTTGGAAAAGTTTCAATCTAAGTACCTGAGTAGGCGAATAGCATTGTTAATGACATACTCCATATCGGTCCAATTTAAATTATTTGTAATGTTTACACCAATATATTTATAGGACATGACGAAATCTAAGGGAACGTTATTAAGATGGTAAGTGATAGGATTAGAATTAGATCCGGATATTGCATTTTTCATTTGTTAACTACAAAAGGCTCATGTACAGTTTACACGAAATCAGTAACTAGGCTAGCCCTGCACCTTAAGAGATGGCTAGAACAGGCATCTTCACACAACTGGCCTACTCCACACTTCTCAAACATCACAAACCAATAAAATCAATTTTTCTTCCTCTTCAAACAACAGGTGGCATACCTGAGAACAGTGTGTTCACAAAACGTTCTTGAAATGTACTCCAAATTCAGCTTAACATTCAGCGAATCAACAGAGGACGAGCAAGGGAAGCCTCAGAATGGAAACTTATCTTCGTCATGGCCCTCACAAATACGTTTGATTGTTGAAACGTTGGCTACAGGCTGAGGCTTCCCTTGCTCACCTGTGTTACTCACCTGAAGTATTCATCTCGTTGTAACCTTTTTGCATTGTTTGAACACGCAAACCGAGATGTTTTTTTCAACATGAAACCGTAAATTGCATTTTACAAGGATTCGTAGGCATTAGTTGGGCATACTTATATGTTTATTTAGTGTCCTTATTTACACAAAATATTGGCAGAGGTCGTTGTAAGCACTGTCGTCTCCATAACGTTCCTCGCCTTCCTACGAGTACTCCAATTGTGACAAGGCCTTTACTGCTGCAGCTGAATACTAAATGTGCAGTAGAAATATCAAGAACGCACTATATGCGATCTAAAGTTTAGCATAACATTTTTTTTTCCTCTAGACTTCGCGCATAGCGCCAATGTGTTATTAAAACAATGCGACATTGCAGCTCGAGCTTACTTTACCGACAGTACATCTCTGCCGAGTACTTCTTACGTTTCTTTCTTTAATCTAGCTGAAATCATCAAAGCAGACAACATACATATAGTATGAAACACGTCAAACAGCACTGTACGCAACAAGAGTGTAGCCAAGCACAATATCGTTTTCCTTGCTTTAGTGGCATGCCAACCACGATGAGAAAACTGCGTTCGATTCCAGTTTTTAATTTAGTTCAATAGATTACTATCTGTGTTTCTGTATGTTGTAAACTCAGTGATTGACAGAATTAGCTGCACCTGACCTGTACGAAAATTGTGGGCATGTATTGCTTCATTCCCGATTGACAATAAACAATGTAAGCTTACTTGTCTGACGTATGTTTTTTTTTTTTTGCTAGTTGAAGCCTCTCGGTCCCCTGGAGATATAATAAAGGTATCGGTAGTCATTTTAGAGCACCGTACAAACGAACACCGCTCCGAAAGCGGTAGCAAAACGCCCAAAAGCAGCGAACCAGCAGCGCGACGAACCCCGCCACCGCTAGCGTAGTGGCCATATTGCTCACTGCGTAATGATGATGATCTTAGTGCCATCGCCATCTCTCGGTAGCATACTTTAGTTCACAATGCCACCGCCACTCTTATTTCCGTTGCACTGTGGAAGGTACAGTTGCCCTTCTCTCAATTTGTACAGGTGTTCTGTGGTGCAGCCTTCTGCGCTTGAAACGTGGAAGCAGCGTGCCGCGCAGGGTGCGCTCATGTTGTCATACCCGGCTTTTTGTCAACATTTTTTTTTGCCTGTAGCTTTTGCGCGTTCCACGCTATCCCCGTTCAGTGAATGCCGTTGAGCAAACTCGGGTAAAACTCGGGGGAGCGAGAAACTCGGCGCATACTGCATAGCACCCTTGGTTTTGAACAATGTGTATCGCAACATGGAAAATTTTAGGTAGTCCCGATGAAGTATATGACGTCTTGTGCCACAAATGGTGAACTTCTAATTGCAAAGTGCCCCTAGCCTGAAAAGCAGGCTGGGAACAGCTCTCTGTACTAGATCCATCCATAAACACCAATGTTCTACTGTCTTTCTGGCTACTCATGTGCAAGAATGCCAAAAAAGGTGGCCTGTAGTTGATGCGCCGATTGTTTTTTTATCAACTCACAGAATTTGCAAAGCTCCAGATGGCATTTCATATATTTTCGAGGTTGAACATCCAAGTTCAAGCAAGGTGACCAACATTCTGGAATATAATTGACTGTTTCTCCCAACTTATACCCTGGTGTGCAATCGAGCGAAGCTCTCCCTGATTCAGCCAACGCTCAAGCCGCTTTTGCATAAAATGTATACGTATCGGCACGTGCGGTCATATGTTACTCGCTACAAACTAATGTATCATTTGCGACATCTTTCCCGAAATGACCTATTACGTAGAATTTCTTGTACGCGGTACCCAAGCTCTAGGGCATGCGCGACTTGAGTAATAAAGAAAAGAGCATTCCTTTGCATATGGTAGGACTGACCTGCGGTCGATATCACTCGAGCGCCCTGGGATGCAAGACGAGCGCTCAAATGATCAAAGAAGCGGCCGCTCAGAGTGTGTTGGGAAACACACAAGCCCGAAACTGTCCACGTTCTCGCCCGGGGTCCATTCCGCGGCGCCCAAGAGCGCGAAGAGCGCAATGTTCTCTCGCAGCCTCGTTTAGATTTCCGCCCGTAATTAGGTTCGGGCTGTATTGTGCATGGTGGGACCGCTGAGTGCGCCTGTCCAGCGTTAGCGTTCCCCGAAGGGAGATAAACAAAGCCGGTTGCCGCGCTCGTTGGAAGCCCTAATTGTCGTATCTGCAGCGTCGTTGCAGGGTCCCGGCGTTATGCGATCCTTTCACGCAGCTTCTTCCCTTCCCTGTAACATCTGATGTGCGTCTGCTCCATCTGGCGATAAGCGCGGACTTCGTAACTGAAGAGTACGCAAACACTGCTAGCTTCATGACACCATGGAACGCTGGCGAGCAGTGCACCTCCGTTTTGATAAGCGGGCCTCTTTTCGTGATGTTAGCGCAGAAATTGCTAGTCACAGGAATTTTGTGTAGATTTTAAGAGACACTAACTTCGTGTCAAGTTGCGCAGGGTGCCTGATTTTGTTTACCTATTGTATTTTTCGGCTAAAGTAATGAAATCGCGTATAACCACTTTTCGAATTATCATATTTAACTTAATGTTATTAAGGGTTACTGATACTGTGCACCTCTAAATTTAATCGAATTGTAGGGTGTTACGTGACAAAACTGCAATTTAATTATGAGACACGCCGTAGTGGGGGACTCCCGATTAATTTTGACCACGAGAGGACCTTTAACGTGCTCTCAATGTACGAAACACTGGTGTCCTTGCATTCCGCTAACCAAATCAGAAAAAAGCCTGATACCCCCAATAAAAGCAAGCTGTCTTATATGAGGCGATGTTGCAAACACTGAGAAGGAAGACAAAACCTATCAAGACCTCGTCAAATGACGGAAACGCAAGAAAGCCGTCATGCCGTATAGTCCCATCACTAGTCACAATGTTAAAAAGATTGGCCGCAGACAGGGTTAGTGGCGATGCTTCCAGAGCGCCAGAAGCCGTCCCCCATGAGCAAGTGAATTAATGATGACAAGGAGTGCGACGTAGCCCAAATAAAGAAGACTGCAACAGAACGGAATGCGTGCAATACAAACAAATGTTCGTGTATCGGGTTCTTCTTTTATGCCACCATACCTACATCAGACAAGTGAGACGATGCCTGAATGAGCGAGCGAAATATCACGTACCTCACTCATGCGAACGGCTTCAGTCGCATAGCGGCGCATTGAAGAGAAACGTCTGTGCCAATCTCTTTTTCCTAATGTCAGCCTTCCAGAGAAAGCAAAAAACAGGGTAAAGCGTAATTTTCTAGAGGGATTTGAAATGTTAAAGGACGGTAGTGCATACGTCAGCACCGCCTCTTTATGCGAAAACTTATTATTCTAGAAGCTGAATTTGAAAAATATTTCGACCAAATTACTTAATCGATCTAAGGCGCAGATATTGCGTATGTGTAGTTTATTGTTACGTCATGTACATCGCTGTACATGTAGCTGCATGTGCTGAATATATCCCATCTGGTACTTCAGTGACGTCATTGTCTTGTCTCCGGTCTTACCTTTGTATCCAGTTGAACTGTTGAACTGGCGTTTGTCATGAGATCAGATGAACGCCATTTTAACAAGTATGTTACAAAGGCAAGGCATTCAATTTTCTTATATTACCGCATTCCTCCAATATCAGGCGCCTGTAAAAGCTCTTCTTGGAAAACATTCGTAAAGAGAAGCCCGTCGTCACCAAACAATATCCACACCTTTCACCGAATATGTCTGAGTTCTTTTGAAGATAACCATGGTGACTTTCCAAGCAGTAGTCCGGCAGCTTCACCAAGGACCGAGGAGTTTCTTGCCAGCGGCGTCAGTGCAATGGCGACGCTAAGGCTAAGCAACCCGGCTGGAAAAAGATTCACACAGGACTCATGAATAAATGTGCAGATGTATGCGCCATCAAGACTGCAGCCTCAAGCAGCAAGCACCAATACATGTTTCGCAAGATTGATTGCAATAAGGTACCCCTGAATACGCAGTACTGCGGTGAGAGGACGCGGATCACATGTGCCGCTTTACGAGCTTTAGCTGTTGGACACAATGTTGATTTCTTATTGTGTACTAATGATGAGCTCTATCGTCGACGAGCTCCATCAGCGACGAGCTCATTACCTGTACCACAATGACAAGGGAAACAGCCACAAGAGTCTAAACGGCCAGGCGTGCAGTAACTGAGTCTTTGAATTATACTGGTGCGTAGTAGTATTCGGTAAATGATCTATTTAAGAAAGCCGGAAAGAAGCACCGTTGTCTCGCTGAAAAAGAGCGGTCGATGTCGCATTGCTCCACCTACTCAGTGGCAGCTTGTGCGTTAAATAAGACAAGCGTGCTCGCCAGTCCTCACCAATCTCACCATTCCTCACCAACCTGCTATAGCTAGTACGTTTTACTTTAGAATGAAAATAAAGAGAATCCGGAAAGAGCTTTTAGTGTTTCTTGTGACTGCGCAAGAATAAAGGCCGCCTCAATTTTGTCTACGATTTTGGAAGGAGAACATAGAGGTGGAGTGGACATGTGCCGTAGCGGTTCTGAAAAATGCAGTTTCAGGCATCATTCAGCATCAAAATCAGGTCTGTGGGAAAATATGTAGTACATGTGCGGTCCCCTATTAAGGAAATTCCTCGTATGTAGGGCTGAAGTTAGGAACAAGATCAGAACCAACCCTCTCCCCAGAAGCATGCATCCAGAATATGATGTCGAAAGGAGAAAGGCAAGAGCTAAAGCACTCTTGCAGGAAATGGAGCAGCAGAACCAACTGGCAGCTATGGTTGATGCTGCCTGGGTGAAAGGTAAAGAAGCATATGCGGCTATTGTATCAAATTATCAAGGGAAGGTGCAAGATGCTCTCACTATTTTTACGAAGGACTCCATGGTGGCGGAACAAGCGGTTATTCACCGGCGACAAGCGGTGACTCAAACAGTGATTCGAAATCCGCTATAAAGTGCTTTGACAAAGGCTACGTATGAAGTAGTAAAGGCAAGGCGCAGAAGACCAGGACTCAGGAAGAAGAACACAAACGACAGGACACAACGTTCTTCTTCCTGAGTCCTGGCCTTCTGCGCCTACTTCAAGCATGAACCAAGTAGCCCAAGCAAGAGTTTTACTAAAGGCTACGTAGCTGGAGTTGTAGCTAAATGTTTTGAAACATTGGGATTATGAGAACTGAAATCCAATGGTTTCTTGCGCATATGGGGAAAGTGGACGAGACTCAGGTAAACATCAATGAGGTTGCTCATGACTTGGCACGAGGACTTTCTAATCGTGATAGTCACAACCGAGCCGTTCACCATCAAGCCAGGGAATCTACAGATCATTTAATAACATACAATGACGTTACGAAAACATTACTATTTAGGATGCAGACAATTCCCATTGCCACATTCAAAACTGAACAGGGCTCAGGCAGTCTCACTGCGCTTATTGCAAACGGGTACATATCCCACACCGTACAGCATTAATAAAATATATCCAGAGAGGGAGATTAAGATGGACTGCAATTATTGTAATGGCATCATTGGAATCAGACATATGCTGGCGGGGTGTCCCGCGACTCTCCCCAACCTCGTTGAAGAATGGACACAGTGGGAGAAAAGGATTCAAAGCCCATTGTTTCAAGACCAACTAAGGGCAGTCCAGAGGGCCCGTGATGTCCCTGAAAGGCTTGGCCTGACAGTGCCAACGTGGGAGCGGCCTGCCTTGGCTTAAGAAGTCGAGCCTCCGGACCTCATTCCAATAAAAGTTTTCACACACTAGCTCTCACTTTGCTAGTGCCCTAGCTGAAAGTGGCTGTGAAACCAATATCAGTGCACTGCACCGGTTTTTTGAACGGAGTCTGATCTACTAACCATAAGTTACCTACTACAAATCTAGACCACCAGGAAAATCTGAGCATGTTCAGCAAGTGTTCGCTTTAACAGTTGTCCCCTCTGTACAATTGAAGACGTACGCGGGGAAGTGAAGTAATTGCACCGAGTCTTTCTCAGATAAGCTTTCTCAGATAAACATGGGGCCTGCAGAGTGGACCCTTGGTTTGAAGTGGAAACGCTAAATAAACGCCAGTGACAATGCTATATGTACATGGTTACAAAGCAGAGATATCTGAGAGCGCCCCTTTGCTCTCTCGATTATTAACCATGGAGAACGGTGCTTTAAGTTCGCAGTTCGTAATTGCGCATGCAATTACGAACTGCGTCAATCGATGATGTCTGTGTGAGGCTGAGCCGCCATGCGCTACGCTGATATTTTCGTTATAGTGTCCATTAAGTATGCTGTCGACAACACAGAAGATAAATGACTCCCTCTAGCCGATGCGCGCATCCACTGCCGTTTGTATTTGAGCTAGAGAAGGGGCGTCTCTCTTTCTTTTTCCATCTATTTGTACGCTGGTATGTTCACGTGCAAAGTGCTTAAACACCAATACCAAGTGGGCAGTTTTAAATCATGGCCACAGTTCCAGAATTTCTCGCAGCCTGTCGTTTATGTCGTCTTCGTATAATGATATTTAAAAGAAACCTGTCTTCGCGAGCATTCCTAGAGTTTGCTTACCCCCTGTGGCCGCCGCCGCCTTGCCCAGTCGTTTACACTGCTTACAGTGTGCATATAACCAATAAGATTAGAGGATTGTGTAATACCCTTGACATCAGTGCCAGTGACCGCCTCTGTTTTGCAGAAAATTAAGCAGTTAATCGACAGCCGTGAACCGGTAGCTAACTACCCTCACCGCAAGAATTATACGACATCAAGGGCACAATTCTCTCAATTAGGCGGCGCTTTCAATGCCTCCCTCAGCCGAGTTCGCAGCCTGTTCCTGTCAGTTCTTCGCCGAGTAATGTGGGTCAACCTTGAAGAGGGTATAACAGCGAAGTGGACCATCCTGGGTAATTTATGCCGAAAGTGGGCCGATCGCTGCGATGTTATATTCAAAGCGGGGCTACTTTGGATGCAATGTTATCGGCGGTGGCGTTGGCCACACGGCTCGTGTATGTAGTTTGCGTTTACCAGCCTTGTCAAGCAGGTGCGTTGTCCCTAGGCTGCAATATGCAATGTAGAAGCCAAAGTACACAATTATGCTGCGACGAGAGAAGGGGCGCCGTTCCTGGAGTATGCGTTGCCACGAAATAATATTGCATGCGTGACGTCTTTCTCTGCACAGCATTTAGTTGAAGCGTTTCTCAAAGCGTTTCTCAAAGCTTGACTCAACGCTGAATCCAACAAGCCAGGGGAGTGACGGTGAGATGCCGGGGGGGAAACGGGTTTAAGGGTGCGTCGTTGATAGAGTTGTCACTTAATTTCGATTGATCCGCTCCTAGTGGTATGGTGAGTCCAAGAACCATGATATGAGAAAATACGAATGGGATGAGAAAGGACGCAATGTCTTCTGACTTAAATTGTAGCACAGAGCTCGAAGAAAACCGAGATTATACTAATCCATAGGAAGGGCGACGTCAAAGACTAGAAGAATTATAGACCCATTAGCTTGCTTTCAGTATTGTGTACCATTTTCACCAAGATAATTTCCAATATAATTGGGGCAACCCTCGATTTCAATCAACGAAGAGATCAGTCCGGTTTCATGAAGGGATATTCCACAATAGATCGCGTACATGTCATTCATCAGGTAAGTGAGAAATTTTCTGGGTACAATGAACCTCTCCATGTAAAATTTATTGATTATGAAAATACATTTGATTCAACTGAAATGCCAGCAATCATGGAGGTATAAGTAAGCAATGAGTACTGGAGGCATATGTGAATGTTTTAGCAAATATCTACACGGATGTCATAGATAACTTGTTTCTCCAGCAGAAATATAAAAAATTACGTATCTAGCAAGGTGTTAGGCAAGCAGACACAATCATTTCAATGCTACTCACTGCATGCTTATCAGAAGTATTTAAGCTAGTGCACTTGAGAATGCATAGGAGTTAGGGTCAATGGTGAATATCTCAACAACCTTCGCTTTGCAGATGACATTGTCCTGTTTAGCGACACTGGGGCATGAGTTGCTACAAAATATTGAGAACCTTAACCAATGAAGCGTAAGAGTAGGGCTGAAGATTATTATGCACAAGGCAAAGGCAATGTCCAGTAGCCTGGCGAGAGCACTAGAATTCGTGATTGCCAGTGAGCCTCTAGAAGTTTGGCAGGGAATATGTGTATCTAGGTAAATTGCTCACCGTGGATCCTGATTGTGACAACAAAATCTACAGGAGAATAAAAATCGGTTGGAGTGCACACGGCAGCCATTACCAACCGTGACTGCGAGGTTACCACTGTCGTTGAAAAGCGTACAATGATTGCATTCTACCAGGTCTAACTTCATTATCATCAGCCCGGTACGACGTCGCAGGCTTCTCTCCCTGGTACGCAGTCGCATAGTCACATAGACGTTGACACCCGTAATGTCATGGCTGCCATGACGCGTTTCCAATTGTTGCCGTTTCTGGCCCCAAGAACCATGATCTTCGAGATGCTCTATAGCGGTAACCGTCGCTGGGGTTGTTAGGACACCTATTGCTTCCGTCGTACGAAGGACGCAAAAGCATTTCCTTTAATCATCATCATCATCATCATCATCATCATCAACCTGGTTACGCCCACTGCAGGGCAAAGTCCTCTCCCATACTTCTCCAACTACCCCGGTCATGTACTAATTGTGGCCATGTTGTCCCTGCAAATTTCTTAACCTCATCCGCCCACCGAACTTTCTGCCGCCCCCAGCTACGCTTCCCTTCCCTTGGAATCCAGTCCGTAACCCTTAATGACCATCGGTTATCTTCCCTCCTAATTACATGTCCTGCCCATGCCCATTTCTTTTTCTTAATTTCAACTCAGATGTCATTAACTCGCGTTTGTTCTCTCACCCAATCTGCTCTGTTCCTTATCCCTTAACGTTACACCTATCATTCTTCTTTCCAAAGCTCGTTGCGTCGTCCTCAATTTAAGTAGAACCCTTTTCGTAAGCCTCCAGGTTTCTGCCCCGTACGTGAGTACTGGTAAGACATAGCTGTTATACACTTTTCTCTTGAGGGATAATGGCAACCTGCTGTTCATGATCTGAGAATGCCTGCCAAACGCACCCCAGCCCATTCGTATTCTTCTGATTATTTCAGTCTCATATGCGGATCCGCGGTCACTACCTGTCCTAAGTAGATGTACTCCCTTACCACTTCCACATATGGTCTAACATATGGAGCAGTAACTTGAGGTGAATAAAGAAGCTCGAAAGCGAATTTAACATTGCGCAAAAAGCGATAAAATGAAAACTGTTAGGTGTAATGTTAAGAGACAAGAAGAAAGCGGTGTGTACCAAAGAACAAACGCTGATGTCATATTTCTAGTTGACATCGACAAAAGAGAAATAAACGGAGCTGGGCAGACCATGTAGTTCGTGGAGTAGATAAACAGTATACCATTAGAGTGACATGAGTGCGAAGGGACGGGAAACTTAGTCGAAGGCGGCGGGAAATTAGGTGGGCCCGCGCAAACAGGAAAGTTTCAAGCGCAAGTTCATATGTGCTAGCGCAATGCAGCGTTAATTGAACATCGCTACAGCGAGTCATTCGTCCTGGGGATGTTTAAATAAATGTATGATGATGATGATGATGATCCCACCTGACCTAGCATTGATAGTTTTTTTAAGACCCCTCCGTATAAACCAGTAGCAGGTATTGAAGAACGAAGCCAACAGCTATCGCTGTTTTCTCAGATTGATGTTATTTCCTGGGCATGCGTATTATACCTTTCGTGAAAGTGGTCTTCACGCTATCTTCGAACACTTACGATGCTTCTGATACTTATGAACACTTATGATGCCCGATGCTTCATATGTAATACTTACATATTAACATATGCTGATTATGTGCATCGTGAACACGGCAACGACGATTCGTGAACACGATTAGGCCGCGGCCGAAAATTTACTCCAGCAGCGAGGTATAGGCTGCACTCGGTGACCGCACTAATAGTTCTGTGTTTTTCTGGTTGAGCTCAACGCCAGCAGGCGGCTGCACCGTGCAGATCGTTCATGATTGCGCCTCTGCTCATGCGGTATTCAACCTGATCGCCTGCGCTTAACGGAATCGTGGCACGCTAGAACTCTGTAATATTACATAGAACGCAAGCATGTAGAAATACATTCCAACTGCTAAAATATATGAGCAGTGCCGTTCCAAATAATGCCCCCAGAAACCAAGTAGCAGCCAAGCGTATCAGACAATTTGGAAGAGATATAGACAGCATGGATCGCAACGACGAAAACTCTTTGGTTGTCGCCACAAAAGATTGCTTTATTTTATTGGAATATACATAATCTCGTAATTTTTTTTTTGTTTTGCAGACATGCCAGTTTAATGAGAAGCTAGACTTCAATGCTTCTCCAACATGAACGCCTTTAATTAGAGCCAGCTCTTTGTATGCAACTTTGGCCTATTGCGGTTTCAATTTCTGGAAGGCAGGGGCTCTGTCGTTATTACAGCTGCGGGTCATGCTCTTCATAATATCAGAACATTATCGCGCTTCAAGCTATGCTTCACTACAGCTCCAAATTACTTTCGCTTTCTTTGAAAAAAAAAATTATAAACAGCGCTCTCTTGGAAACCAGGTTTTCCACGACAAAGCCGTGCATTTATTGACTATGCTATTCTTTTTTTAAATTCAGCTGCTCTAACGATCGTGCATTGACACTCCTTGTAGGGAAGAAGATTCGTACTGATATTTAATTTAGTTTTATTGATTAGATACTGCGGACTCGAGGTACCAAGCAGGTCAGGCATCAAAATACAATAACTAATCGTAACTGATGTCTTGTTAGAAAAACATCCGAACGGACATACTATAAGGCGCAGTCTAGATAACTGTAATCATTAGTGGTGTGAGAAAATAAACAGTACTTGAGTGAATAAATTACGCCAAAATATGAAGCTACGGTAGGCTGACGGTGGTGGCGGTCATGCCTGGTTACAAGGGGCTTTGCATACGGGTAAAGATGTAAGGCTAGCTTTTTTTGTTAATTCGGGGGTGGAGAAATTCAAGGCGGGATTTCTTTTTTTTTTTTTTTGCGGTGTTCGAGTGAGTAAATGTTGTAAGAGTTCAATATTGTTCGTGGTGAGTGAAATGCAGATAATTTATTGTACAGAAACTTCGAGTCTTCGAATCCGTTCATTACTATAGATATTGCATTGAGTATATGGTGCCACACAACACCGGCATACTCTAATTTTTGCCTAATCATGGGGAAATAGGCCAGTGAGTTGAAACTTAAAGTGGCTTTTTAAGTCTACGATAAAAACACGCACACAAACACCTCATAAGGCGCCAAAGAGCAAGTGTCACTAAAATAGAGACTCTTGTATAGATTGTTAGTAAGAGTTAAGTCTATGTATCCGTAAGTAGTCAGGTCTTTCAGGCGCGGACAATCCAGTTTATATTTGTATAAAAGCACTGCCTTTTCCGAAAATATAAAGACCTTCCAAATAAACTTTGAGCTGCAAGCAGCACCGTGCCCTGTCTTTTATTGTGCCTTCGCTTGTGTCCCAGTAGTTTGCGCTCTGAATTTAGCTATGCTTCCTTACCAACTCGCCCATTTTTCACTTTTGATCATGAGCCTTAAAATACAGAGTCTCCAATTATAGCTAGCGCACCCACTGCCACTTTTCTCCGAGCTCCCTTTCATAGTAAAAAAAATAGTTTAATTTTATTTAGCATTAGCGCTTGCTAGAATATATTTACCATAAAAAAAGGTAAATAGTCGGTTACAGTACTTTCTTAAGAGAATGACAAATATGCTACAATTTCACGACTTCTCACAAGCAACAGCAATGACATTGGCTTGTGTTAGCGGCTAATGTTAGCCATTGTAGGAACGAAATTTTGCAGCCCTTAAACACTCGATAGTTTCGATGGTAAACTGTGTGAGACTTTATTTATTTCTATTCGATTTAGTGGTGTTCGTTCTTTTACGGGTAATGAAATGGCTAAGACGTTTAGCAAAGTGCTCTTGTTACTTTGCAAAGAGACCTTGTTACATTGCATCAATGCAGCGGTCTTGCGGGGACTTTCTTGTGGTTGGCGCGGCATACCCTTAGATCCATTTGTTTCATAAAAGCCGATTTCAATAAAGAAGTGACTTCTGGATCAATTTGTATTCTGCGGAGTGCTTCAAGGGTCCCCAGCCTGAAAGTTTTTTTACGAAATATCGGCATATTTTCAAGCATATAAAGTTTACATATACGCATTTTTACAGAAATAAGTACTAGGCTCTTTACGTTCCGTCATCCGGTATTTGGCGCTACTCAACTGCCATTTGTTCAGGGAGAGAGAGAGAGAGAGGAAGATGCAAGGCAAGGCACAGAGATTCACAAGACGCACATCCGGTGTCCTACGCTGCACTGGGGGGGGGGGGGGAAGGTGAAGGCGTAACGTGGTTAAAAGAGGGAAAGAAGGAAGAGTGGGAGCGGCAGGCAGAAATATTTATTTCAGTAGCGCTTAGCAGAATAGTCCTACAGTTATGAAAAACTATGCGCTCATGTTTGGCAAGTTTTGCAGAAATTTTGTTGTTTTTGTGTCGGTTTATTCAACAATATTACCGTGAATTCTCAATGCTAATGTTTTTGTTCAAATGATATACGGTGCACATATTTCGTTGAATATCACAATAAAGAATTGCAAAGAAAGCCATCGCTGTCTTTTCTGTTTTGATCCTTTAAAAGAGCATGCAGCGGAGTACAACAATCTGTAACGGTATCATGAAGTGCTCGCAAGCCTCAGACGATTTCGAGAAATGCATTAGTTACAGCCATTAGACGCTTGCTTTCAAGAAAGTTCTTTTCTGCCGAAAGCCTCCCAAACACGACAACTCGGGGCACCACTAGTCTTAAAGCCATGCGACGCAACTTAGCCCCATGAAGTTAATACCTTTTTGAGTGCGAAAACCATGGTTCCCGGCCATCATTTAGCGCTAGATTCAACAAATCACGGTGGCCGTAACACGCCCATACACTTATACCTTACGTGGCTCAGGCAGTTTTGACGTGGCAACCACTACAAAAGAAGGCACATATAATGTGCTGTTTCTTGTAAAAGAAGCTCTGCACGCCGCATAAAATGTTTTCCTTGTAGTTTTCCTCACAGAACTAGGTATATATTTCAAATCGTGTTCACAAGGTTGTCCAAATGATGAGCTCTGTGAAATGGAATTGCTTCTTGGCACTTCCGCCTTAATGTAATAAAAGAAGAAATAAAATTTACATCTAGCATGAGACGAAGATCATTGCAATATATTTTCAGCCTGTATTTGACAACATACTGAAGAACAATCCCGTAGAAGTAGAGAGAGGTGAAGGTAGAAGAGGCGCCTTTTGTAGCCTCGAAAACTCTCAGAGTGGGTATGTATGTGCCACTAACGTCTAGGTTCTACGTCTACATGTACAAGAGGAGCTCTGATGTCCAGATGAGTGGCAGTCCACCATATCATATTTGTTAACTAGCGCCGCATTCCTCTAAATCTTCTCTGTCATGCAGTAAGTTAAAGAAATGTGGCTGTTTGTTCACATCACTGTTCAGAAGCTTACAAAAACAAATGGCCGATACGTGTGGGCTATATACATCGAGTCTGTGTAAGGTCTTGGTGGAGGCAAATTTTGAACATGCTGAACATAATTTCAAATGGGCCCCCATAGACTTCGTAAGACATTCGTCATGAGGTAGAGAGAATGACAGGACACGCGCGGAAACTGCGGCGTCTGCCACTAGCAGACAAGTATATACCACGTGTTTAAGTACGTCGTCAAGGTATTCCGGCAAGTGTAAAGGTGTACGTTTCGTCAATGCTGCAGAGGAAAACTTTGCGTCTTCCACGAGAACACGCCTACTTCGTTTCGGTTTTCGAAATTGTGAAGTCGCGGATATTCGAGCGGCTACGACAGTGTTGACGGTGGGCGCTTGCTAAAAGGCACCGATGACAAGATTCATGTTACACTGGGTCTCGTTTCGTCAGCCACTTGCGCTTTCAGAAAGCTTCCTAAAGTGAAATGATTGCTCTTGAACTCCCAACGTGAACTTTTGTGCGAAAAACGTCATTGGCCGACTAGATAACCTTAACAACTGGTTTTAACTTGTGACAAGTGCTGTTTCTCTAAGGCGTATAACAATATTAAGAGCAGCCGCATTAAAATGTAGGAAGGTGGCACAAAGTATCTCTAACCTAAAAACCAGTATTATCCACGTAAAATGGCAAGTGTAGCCTTATAAGATGATTAAATTTAACAGTTCTAATTTTCACCTCTCTCTCTCTCTCTCTCTCTCTCTATATATATATATATATATATATATATATATATATATATATATATATATATATATATATATATATATATATATATATATATATATATATATATATACTTTTAACAGTTGGTGCACTTTTCAACAGTAACTTTTTATTATGATGACGTTGTGGCCCAAGCCTCGCCTTTCTTCTTAAGTTATGCTGCCTTGAAAAAGGTCGGCTTCCAGATGCAACTTCAAAATGATATACAGCGGTTTATTTTTGCAGAAGTGCACAGACGTTTCAATGACTACTTGACTGAAAACAAAAAAAAATCATCTACTTTTTAACAATATAACTTTCCCATTTCAGCATGTAAAATTGAAGCCAAGTGATACTAAACTGATCCCTAGTTAACAAATACCCCACCCTTCTCACCAGTTTTCAGTAGCGCGTCCTCAACATCTGTCGTGAAATGTACCGGTGTTTCATTTAACACTAACCAGAATTCCATCTCGCACAGCGCTCATAAAGGTTATCAGGGACATCAGTGCATTTCACTACGGACAAGGCATTTCAAGGCAAAGAGCATGAGACATGTGCGTATTTTACCTCAGAGATTATTTTGGAATGGCCTGTGTGAAGTAGAAAGAAAAACCCACTGCGAGATTGTTGTGGCTCGTGACGCAAAGGCAGCGAAAAAAAAAATTCAACCTTTTGTACTTGAAGGTGGCACGCTATTACGTACACTGGGGACCCCAGTTGTGTAGAAAGGGGCATCCAAAACAAAGTTCATGCCGTCATCACCGCTACCTCCACTGCTACTTTTCTACAGACAAAAAAAATATAATATTACTAAGGCGCCTAAGCCCCTTAAAGTGTACCTCGTAGGAACTATCGCTGAGTGCTCTTTTTTTTTTCGTGTTTCACAAAAATGACCGCAATTTTCGACGCGTGGTAGCTCCAAATCTCGATGCCGCCACAGCACACGGCGTTTCTATCGCAGCCCACATTCGGAGAAACTCTTTCGCCATATGACAAGGCCAGCTGTGCGTTGATTTGCAATCCTCTTATCGTTTTTGGTGATTGCAGGCCATGCATTCGCACTCGCGCACTACTTCTAGCGTCCAAGAGGCCCTGGCGAAGAAAAAATGTTTTGATCGTTCCGGGCTTTCTCCAGACTTCTAAGAAATTTGATGCTTATATTTCCGAGAAATTGTGACTACGGCTTGCGACGAAGTTTTGCGTGTTTATTTTCATTAGGGCAGCCGACGTCCCCCTTTTCCTGCTGCTTACACCTTCGTTGATGTAGCAGCATTATTCGGAATGTCCTGCGTTCGCTTAGGCGCCACGAGCTTCGTTGCTGCTCGAACCCCTTTCTGTGCGTAGTTGCTGCTATGCACGGAATTCTTGTTTATGATACAGCCTGAAGAATTTGTAAGTTGAATTTCAATGCGTCGTAGCTGGGCCTCAACACCAAGTGAGATCACTAGCCATTACGCATCGTAAAACATAAGACACAGACCGAGAGATTGGAATGACTAAAAATGTTACACAGTTTAACGCTGTCGTACCCTGGCTTCTTCATAGAATCTGCTAAGCCGCCAGAATACAAATAAAATGGGCAACTGCCAAATTGAAGTATGTTTGTAATAGTGTCGTAATTCTTGTTGCTCATAAATTCGATGTAATCCGTAAAAACAAGTCTTTTGTTTCGATGAGCAATATAACGTTTAGACGAGTAATGAGCTCACAGATTTCTATAGTTCGCACCAAGTGTGTATGTCATTTTCATGCATCGCTGCACCTTGATTGCCTTCTAATAAAACCAAACCAAACAAATTTATACTCTATCGCAGAAAGTGTCTATTACTGAACACGCGTTAGGTAAAATTTCTTCATGGGGAAAATTTGTACAAGCGTATATTCAACATTGAGAAAGATTACATGAAAGAGCTTGCGAAATAGCCAACCAAGAATACTGCGCACACATTCTTATGTAAACAAGATTCCTTAAGGTTAGCTTGCAGACATTGGTTAGTCTTTAAGCAGTGACGGACAGAAGTGGGTGCGGCCAAAAATTTCTTTAACAACTTCGAATGGGGAGCCGAGGGGGAGGTGTTAATGTCTGAAAAAGGTAGACCAAAAATGAACAACTTGCACGTTATTGCGTCATTGCGTCCGTGATAACGTTAACAAATCCTCTACCGTCCTAAACTGAGTTTGCTTTACCTCGGCACCAATCTTTCTACTCTAATAGACCCTTATTTCCTCTACGCATTACTTGACCTCGTAAGCTGTTCATTTTAATCTTAACTATACATAGATTATCAGTTATGCCGGTTCTTCTCAAATGAACGCTACGTCTTTTATAATTGTTGCAGTTCGATCACCCATTGTGTGGCCGCAGGCTACATGGGTAGCTTCACTGTTGTAAACAGCGCAATATAATGTTTACTAATGTAATTCACAATTTGTGTACTGTTTTCTCAAGAGCATAGGTAGGCGGCAGCCGATGAACTTGAATAATCTGCAATTTGCGCTCCAACCCATTTCCGCTTGGATATTAAAATGCGACAGATGCAGAAGTTCAAATCATCGGAATCTAGACGAAGGGCTTACAAGTGTCCCTATCAGATGGTGTCATCATATTTCAGCGGCACAACCAAACTGCCGTAGCACCTGGCCAGTACTGGTGATGATAGCAGATCTGAGGCTGAATATGAAATTTTATGCACGCACGTTGCAGTATAAATAGAGGGCTAAAGGTTTGAAACAGCGCCAAGAACAGACTGTAGATAATTCACCCAGAGTTCGAGTAAAACATCACATTGCTAGCAAAGTTGCAAATACAGCAAGCAGAAGGATGTGCAGAGCAGTACTAGGTCGTTACCTCCGGTGGTTCTAGAAAGGAATATTTGCAGTTTCGGTATTGCTGCATGCTATGCGCCGGTCATTCAAGCTGCAGAGCACAAGAAAACAAGCCTGCGTTTGTACCGCTGCTGCTTCTACAAACCATTTTAAACGGCGTATATCTTTCGGCAATGTAGAAACATTTCAGAAGGTGCTTTTAATTGGTTCACACGCTTTCTCTTTGTTACCTTTTATTTACAACCCCAATCACATTCCGAGTTACATTTCCGATATATAACCTCGGGCATTACACGCGGTTAATATTCCGAGTGTTTTGTGGAATGAGTTTTCGGTTCTCCTTCGCTGCGCTGCCTTATAATTTACTGCCATGGTAGAAGTGAGGGTTGACTGTAAGCAAGATTTGGTTAAAAACTTACACTGAGGCCAGTGATTGTTAGTCAGAGCAATATCCCTGGGAACAGCTGGCAAGAAAACACCCACACACACGTGTACACACATCGAGGCGGTGAAGCCAACTCAAACGCACAATAATAGACGAAAGCAGGTGAAAAATTGTGCGCACTCCTGACTCATTCTCCCGGCCAAAATTGGCAGAATGAGCGCAGAGGGGCCACGCAGCAGGCGCAGCTTGATTCGAGATTGCTTCCGGTTCGTGTTCCATAGCTTTGTGTTGCTGGGCACCGACGTTGGTGTTTCTGCTGGGTTTCTTTGCTTTTCATTACTTTTCTCATCGATTACTGTGTAGCCGGTCCAGATGTTGCTGACCTGTACATTACGAGTACTGAATGGCACATAGGTTCAAAAAGTTCGCATTTTGGTTGGCCGAACTAAGATTAAAATATTGATCTCTGGGCTGGCATGACGTCCGTTCTTTGCGAATTTTACAGTGGCCCGGTAGGTAGTTTTTACCTTTTTTCTTTCCGCCAATGTTAAAAAGAAATCTTACCGATTCTAAAACTTTAAAAATTTAATATTCTATGCTTAGTGAAAGAGCAAGAAAGCAAGCCGACCAAGTACGTTCTTGGCCTCGCTTTTTGTTATTCGAGTTCATTCTCCAAAGTATGACTCGTAGCGTACAGGGGAACACGACCTGTGCAGAATAAATACATCAAAAAGTGGGCATTATTTAAGGCGCATTGATATTCCGATGTTATCGGCGTGCGGAGGAGCGTCTCTTGCGGCTAGTAGAGCTACGCCGCTTGCGTTCCTCCAGCCGAAAGGCCATCCTCTCTATACTTAAACGCGCGCAGCGTGGGCTGCTCTCCTCGGAGCATGCGCAGAACAATCCCCAACCCCTCGTGCCGCTTTGAACGGCTGTCTGCATGGAGGGAGGAAACATTTGGAGGAAGCTTAAGCATCGCCTGTAGGAGTGTAACGCGACAGCATTCAAAGGTCCCTGGCTGTTTCTCACGCTTCCCGGCAAACTGTAGCTTATGCAACCGTAATGTTTACCGCCAAACGCTGGCGGTGAACGCTATGATTTTCTCGTAGAAACGCGGCCTCTTGCGTGGGCTGCGATACAGCACAGGCGAGCGCCATCTGTAGGTGTTGCAAGAAACTGGGCGCACCGCTCCGTGGCCTCCAAGGTGTGTGCGCGCCGGCGCGCGCAATTCTCGGGCACCGTGGCCGGTCCATGATTGGTAGAAACGTTGAAAAATTGGTTTCTGTTTCAGTTTCTACGTAACATAATGAAGTTTTGTCGTAGATTGAAATTACAATTCGACGTAATCATGTCTGTAGGTTGTGTGGAAGTCGCACATTACAATTTTTCTGCGGTGTTTTGCTTTGAGAAATTCATTCAATTCAGTAACTTCTTTCCACTAGGACACGGGGTCGTAAACGCTATCGCGTTAAAATATCGGAGGGAGCATTATGCCACGCAGCCAGTCTTGCCAAGCGAACGGTCCATGAAGAGAAAGAGGTGGCCTCACACGGGACCTCTTGGGCCAAGATCACAGACCAAACGTCTCAGCAAGATTTGATGAGACGTTTGCTTCCTTTTACAGTGTACTAAATTGAAGGAGTGGGTCCAACGAGGGCTACGCGCCGAGGCACTTTTTACTGAAGATCCAGATGGCGCCACCGTTGCCTTCTTCTGAATGCCATGGCCGCGCGCGCCGGCAGCGTCGGAGCGTGCCGAACCGCAGCTCTGGCTCTGCCGAGCAGCCAACTCTGGCTCCCTGCGGGAGCCATATAGGGTAACTCTAGGGATGCGCGGAGGCGAGAGTCATTTGGTGGGGCAAGAAAGCAGTGGCATGCGCAGCGACACCACAACAGCAGCGCCTGGAAAGTCAGCAGGAGAGAAAAAGAGAGCTTCACGTTAAAAAACAGATTCACCGACGATGTATGAAAAATGTATTATATACGTACTACTGGGTATGTATACATGGGGAAGCAAAGCGTGGGCCACAATGTATGTGCCCCAGGGGTCAACGGACATCTGCCGCTCTTGAATAAACTTTTTTAGGCCAACTTGCGGCATTACAATTGTCACAACAACATTACATCGACACGGTGACATTCAAGTAAGGCAATTTTTCTTGCAAATGAGGATCGGCGTCGACGTTGTGGGTTTCTTCATTTCACCTCTCAAAAAGCGCGTTCTTGCAAAATACGCCCTTCAACATTGCGTTTGTGGTCTTTAAGGACTTTTCTTGGGGGATACTGAGCAAAGAGGCTTTCGCTGCTGGCGAAGCAATTCATGAAGACGGTTCTGATTTTCTAGTTTCATACAGTGCTAAAGTATTTGTCAGAAGACTTCAATCATTACCAGAGTAATTGCAGTGGCTATGAGCCATAACAGGTAGGTTTGTGCGTGTGATATTCGACTCCAATAGGGAGAAGCAGGAGTGGTGAAAATAGTGAGGTCGTACGCTGCAGGCACAGCAGCGCGTTGTTCAAAAAGTGCGCATGCTTCTCTCATGCCGACGCAAACTACAGTCGCACACCTCTACAGTGAACGTGGTCTCATGATCAAGGATTTGGGATACCCCAAGCAATTCGTTATAAAAGTGTTCGACTGTATTACACTTTTGACATGACTGATACGTATATGTCACATCCCACATGGCACGACCTGGATCACTTGCGCGCGCTCTAGCTTCCATTCGGCCACTGGAATTGATGGTCTTCTTCCTTGCGTCACGAGCGGGAACGTATCAGTTTGTCCCATTCTCGCCCCTTGGTAGCTAACGCTATGTTAAACGGCACGATCGACTTTGGACTCCGCTCTCATTCCCCAGTTCTTTAATCATAGCAGAACGCTACGAAGACTGCGATACATCATACCACCTTCCGGTTCCGACCCAGGTTGTACCATTTCTTTCTGATTTAAAAAAATCGCCGGCAATTACGATACTCCCTAATGCGCTTTGCTGTCGTTCCTCCAGGATCCGGCGACCCTACGGATCGGCGATCGGCTCCGCGACAGCCACAAGAGTCATGCGGCCCCCGCTTAGCTGCCTCCAGGACGTTCGTGAATAAAATAGCCTCACCCTTTCCCTTTTGCAAGAATACCCCTTCCCTTTCCACCACAGCGCCCTCGGCGTATTCTAATGTGAAATAAACGTGGTTTCATTCATTCGTTCACTCCCTAATGCAAAATCTATGCGTATTTTCATTCCGCGATATATTGGCTGGCGCGGACAATATGTCACGTGCGGCGCATTGCAAGCGCAGCAAAGTGTGGCGCGACTGCCTCGCTAATCGGGAGATCGCGCAAGGCAGCGTGTGAGTGACACGTGGGAGCGATTCACAGCAGCTGCCGCAGACAGACCTCCGCTCATGCAGCCTTTTGTTTCCATATATGGTATCGGAGGACACGCTGTCCGCATGCCGCCGGTGAGCAGACGACGGCGCGCTACTCTGCCGCCGTCTCGTGGTGGCTGTTGCCGCAGAGCCCGTCTTGCACGGCCCTATGCTTTTCTTCTCATGCTTTCGCTGTACCCTCCTCCACCGCTTTGCGCCTCATGGTGCCGCTACGCCATTATCCTCCGCTTTCTTCCTCACGTTCTCTTCGCTATCGCCGTCTTTCATGATCCGTGGCGCTCCGCGTTCTCTTCTTCCTTCATCGTGCTCGTTCGCTCGGTTACGTCGACGCTCAACGGAGGAATGGGCGCCTGAGAGATGCGCTGTAATATTATGAACAGAAAAAAGGAGACGCACGTCTCCTTTTTTTTTTTGTTTCTTCGGCTGCTTCGCCGATCGCAGATGTGTCGGTAAAGTCCCGTTCTCTATCTGTGGCAATTATTTTTATCTTTGAATGCTTCGTCACTCTTAGTATATTCGAAACTAGCCCAGTCTTCAGTCATGGTTCATTCCACGCAACTTAGCGCGACGAAGGCCGTCGGTGGGGGCAAGTGTGAACCCACCGGTACTCTTTCGTTCACCCTCGATGCAGAGCAAACACTCATGTGCCAGACGCAAATAGAGTTGGAAAAGGCGAGGAAGGAAAATATACCCCAAAAGGAACACTGATGCACTGATAAGACAGCGAAATGGCGACTACAAATCTGAGTGGTGACCTTCGCAGCCCAAGCTACAGAGCCGTTATAGCTTCGGTGAAGAGAACAGACAGTTCCCAAGGAACGCGAAGTTCTTACGTATGAATGGCTCTTTTATTAGTGCTGGAACTGCAAGACCATAGAAAAGCAACGTCGGAGATGTACAGTTAATTGTCTCGTCTTTAAGAAAAACGGGAAAATTTTCCCGCACTTATGGGAATGCGAGCTGCTGCCGCGTCCGCGCAAGCGTAAACTTGTGCCGCCGCCTGCCGTGAACTGCGCAAAGCAGCGTTTCAGGGAGGGCTGTCGCGTGTTACCCGCTCTTGGAGAGATGATCACAATGGAGCTAAACGCGACCCGTAGATCTATTTTTAAGGTTCCATTTACTTTGCTTTTTTTTATTTTATTGTCATTGGCTTGGACGGCCCCGTGCGGATATTCTCGTAATGCGTCAGTCAGCGCTACGCTTGGTCGAGAAAAGAGCCAAAGGTTCGAAAAACTAAATATCGCGTTGCTAATTAAGAGTCGAGGAAAAATTAACATAGATGGGTTGGTTGCCCTTAGCTTTTCTAATGAGGTATAATGAGGGTTGCAGATGTTTTCATTATGTTTTCCAGGATAGTTCAACGCACGCGATGGACCGAATACCGCGCATTAACCCGAGATTGCTCAGGGGTAGGTTTTTTGTGTCCATCCGACAATATTTTGCAGCGTCGGTCCATTGCGGTGTGCAGCGGCCGCCATATAGTCGTCGTCTTGGTGGTGCCGTCATGTGCTTCGTCGTCACTCCTCCTGCGCACGTGACCAGCTGTTCACTCTAGCGAGGGCGTTAACACACAGGGGTGAAAGGCAAAACTCCGACCTACAGCCCCATTGGGGATGGCGCTCGCGCCTATTGCAGTAAGCTTTTGGCTGCCCTTCCAGTGGGCCACGGAGTTATCGGGCAATTTTCGCGCTAACTTGTTTATGCGGAGTATTCTGCTTTCAGCGTACTCGGAGTTGGATGACATTTTCTGCATGTGCTCCGAAGCTACATCAAGCTATAATGGGTATCACAGCTGATGTGCGATGCCCCACGTTGCATAGTAGTCTTACAACAGGGACAATGTCAAAATGAAACAAAGTTATTTACCACAAACGCGCTTTCAGCGGAACGTGCATCGCTTAAGTACGATATTCATAAACACCTATGATGTGGTAAAATTGACTGCATCTTTTGCTCACTTTCCTACATCCCTTGCCAAATGTTAAGTAAAATGCGTTGGCGGGCTAGTACATTGGTTGGACCCCATAATTACTTTCTTTTGCGCCTTGGCCTGTCGTCTCTCTTGAGTACGTTGTTTTGAGCTAAGCAAAATAATTATGCATAGTAAAACATGGTCTGTTCTTGGGCTCTCCAAAAGCAACTAGTAGTCTTTTTTCTGTTCTTTCTTTTTTTTACGACCGGGAGAGCAACGTAACTCTGTTGCACAACTACACAAACTTACGAATGCGAAAGCAGACGACACATCTCCAGGCTTAAGCCGTTCGCAGAAATGTTTCAACGCACCGCGGGGAGCCGAAGGCACGAGAAACCAAATTACTCGTGCGATCCGTTCCTGCGCCACGAGGGAGCCATTTTGATGGCTCCGTCGTCGTTTGATGCGAGGCATACGCGTTTCTCTGATCCTGGAAGTGCACTACTCGTAATTAGAAACAGCGCATCCCCGCCATTCTCAGCAGTGCATGCAAATGTTTTCTGCCAGAACTGTCCCCTATGTGTTTTGAAGCGCTGCCGCTATTGTCATTGCAGGAGCTAGATTTTCAACTTGAGGACGGCACACACTGTCTTGCTAGCGTCGCTTCACCTTTAAACGGGTGTAGGTACTGAATTCACGGAAATGACGAGTGTAGCGCAAGTGTAAGTACAGGCAGCATCCGCGGAACGCATGGCATATCGATGACCTTGAGATTTTCGTGCAGGCATCATGGAGTACAAATGTAAGTGGAACACTCAAGATAGCAGGTAGTGACGGGCTGCTCCATTAGTAAAGAGCGCGCCTGACATGCGTCAATACGGCTGCTTAGAGTAGATTCAGCACTTCTTATGCAAGATCGTCTTTCTGTGCAATTCGTGTAAAGGGCATACAGCAATAGCAGAGGTACATTTAAAGCCATTTGCAAATACTGTCGCTGCAACTACTGTCGCAGATGTGCTCACACATAATCTCGAGGCATTCTCGACACTCTCAAATAACACAGGTATCCACCTTTGAGAGCGAGTGAGAAGCAATACATAATTCTTTTACGTTATTTACACTGTGTAGATATTATATTTCAATATGCATAAACAAGCCAGAATACTGACATTTGCTCGGGCAGTTGCTCCACATTCGTAATCTGTTATTTATCGCAAGATGAACCCTATGCCACACACAGAAGGAACCAGCTATTTAATTTTGCACCATAGCCTTCAAATCCTTAAAACAAAGCACGCTATTCCTTCGTAAAACATGCATAAGATTTCTTTGCTACAATTTCAGAAATTTTCAAAGAGCCTCGCATGATATATTCTCACAAAAACCTCTTAAACTTCACATTGAGCAGTGAGTAATGAGAGGTAGAAGTGTTACTACTTCCTGTTATGAATAAAAACTGCCGTTTTAGGCCCCTGAAAACATATTCGTGAAGAAAACAGACGCAGTTCAATCGTGATTTTGGCGGCAATAAATATATCATATTCGCAGTGGACATCCGCAATTGTCATCGGCTTGAAGGGAGAACGGTAAGTAGCGTCATAACAGCGGTATTACAACTATACGCAGAAACAGGAAAACAGGAGTAGCATAGGGTCCAAATCAAACCTGTACATTTATCTAAAAACACGTTGAAGTATAAACAAATGAATACATTCATTATGCGTATCTCTTCTAAATCTGAAGGAGTCGGCAAATGTCGAGAACCGCAAGCATTTGAAGCAACAATACGCGTATCTTCAAGTGTTATTCAAACCTATATTTTTTCTGTTTTGAATTCATATCGTTAGAAGTAGAAAGTGATGTCGTTAGAAGTATATATAAGTCATGTCATTGGGAGTTAGAAGTGTTTAGCGGTTTTGTTGCAGATTTGTGTAACATGCAAGATTTTGCAATGCCTTAGGTGGCCGTTGCAAGTTCCAGAAAGCGCGCAATGCGTAGCCAAGTACTGCCCTACTGTCCTATGCGCTTTAAACTCTGATATTGAACAGTGAGGCACTTTCGCTACTCAGATCACTAAACGTCAGTTCATTACCAGATGGTTTGGTACAGGGCAATTATTATAATTTTTTTTGCTAGAAAAGAACGCATGAGTTACACGTGCTGTCGCGGGGTACATGAAAGAAAATGAACCGACGTTCACAAGGAATAACTTAGCAACTTTTTCTGTAGAAAAGTAATATAACCGAAGTTTCCCTGTATTCGCAGAGAAAGGATTTCTACATTGCCCGAGTAAGCGTAACTGAAGTTCTTTTGCACTTGATTTCAACCCAGTGGTACACACATCAGAAGGATTGGCGTATACTCAAACGAGTTTGTGAGAAACACAAACAAATATTGAAAGCAGTACTTCAATGAAGAAGTCACAATGTAAATGAATGCAGGCCCACATATAAGCAAAGTACCTTCAATTATATTCTTTTTTCGAGAGGAAACTTCCAATCACATAGTGCCGATATCGGCCTCGCATGTGCTTCTGCACCACTTTCGATAGGAAACGGGTGCCTGAGGGATGCAGGTCATGAATAGTTTGTATCTTGTTTCTCGTTAAACATTGTATATTTCGTCGCCAATGAGTTTCTATCTTTTGTGTCTGTGTGTGTGCCGAACGTTATTTAGAACGCTGTCAGTGAGCGCAAAGGCGTCTAATTCAATAATATAGCTCGTGTTACCTTGTGTGTATAAGTTGACAGAGCGCGTCGCTGTAATAACAAGCGGTACCGTGTTTAGATAAGCGGAATGAGCCCAAATATCGTCAAAAAATCATGTTGATATAGTATTCAAGCCTTAAAAAATGTGGGAAATACTTGAATGACAAAAATGTTCAGAATACGTGAAGAATGTGATTGCGGCAAACTTGCCAATCCAGTGTGGTTCCTGGATGCGTGAGCCAAGTCTGTCTGACCTATACTTATATTCGTCAGAGCCAGAGATACTTGTGCACATGGGGTAATTGAGGCATGTTTCATAACAAATAAAATATATAATTATCTCAGCGATATTTCTGTGGCTCTTCGAAGCACTGGACTTTATTATTCTTTTTATTATATTTATAACACGCATGAATCTTCGTGATTTCGTCTCCATGGTCAGACTGCGGCCAGCAAGTAGTGCTTGCGCCTCCTGGTACCTTTTTCACAAAAATGATCTACTACGAATACACTTATTTGCGAGCGAGGCCGTTTCTTGCCCTGGCCATATATCGCGTTGGTTTGCGTTCTACCGCGCCATAATCAGTGTGATCCAAGAAGCCCAATGCCAAGTGCCCAGCATGGATCTCAAATCAGGACTGCGGATTAAACATATCGCTTGAACGCATTGGAGTCAGTACAAAGTTGCGCTACTTCGTTTGTTATTCTTCCTATTTATATGGCATCACTATTTCATCATTGAAAGCGGAATTTAAATTCCTAAAGCTTGACTTTCATTAAGATGCTGCCGCACTCCTTCGATTCCGCATATATTTTATATAACACCTTTAACTGTCCACCGTGTATTGTCAGCGCACCCCTCATGCACTTCAATATGCACGAAACTCGGGACCACGACTTTCTACGCGTCTTTCTTTCCTCGAGAAAGAAAAGGCTAGAACGGGCCCGCACATGTCATTACTACTATCACAAGCCCATTCGTGCTTGCTGTAGCCATTGTCAGCTGCTTCCTATATATATATATATATATATATATATATATATATATGTATATATATATATATATATATATATATATATATATATATATATATATTACTACACGGCATTCCCTTGCCGTGGGAAACTCAAGAAAGTTAGTGAAGGTTGTGAAGGTCCATTCCTTTAAAAGTTACGACAAATAACTTGCTGAGTGACAATTCATTGCCGAGCCTACATTAAACACTTGCGATATTGACCTTCTTTTGAAAAGGCAGTTTTGCGTAACGGTTAAACGGCACCAGTGACAAAGAGCCTAATAATTACCCGCTCAGCAATTTTAAATGCTAAAGCATGTTCACTTCACTCACACTCCAGTATAAAGCTGAAGTACTGTGTGTGTGCAGAAGGGACCAAAAAAAATGTTCTGCTAAGGCTGCCTAACACCTTCATTAAAATAATATAGGAGAACCGGGCTTATTCGTTTATTGTACTGAATTTATTTTTGACTTGCGCTGAAGTAGTGATCACATTCGTGCTCTTCGATTAGTAAAAAAGTCAGATGGGAGTTCAAAAGTGTGTGATCGGAAATACTCGCATTGCGCCACCTATGGCGGACTATCATAGCGGTGAGACGTGCGGCTCAGTTCAGAAATATCGCAGCCAGATTCTGTCTTTTATCCAACTACCGAGGAGTATTATTAGCCCGTTTGTCATCGTTGAAAGCAAAGGATGACATCCAAAAACAAACCACACTCCGAGGCAGCATGCGCTGTTGCGCTTATGTTCAGTGCAACCTAGATTACTGCTGAAGACTCAAATAAATTGCGAGCATTGGTGCATGCGTCGCTGGGGAGCCATATGACGGTTGCATCGCAGTCCTTCCGAACGCGAGAACGGCGCTTGCGTTCGTCCTGAATGGCAGTTCCCCCTAATTGAGAACGCCGCCGCAGGCCCAACTTTTCTGTACAATGATGGTTTTACCAGCAAGGCCACCGGTTCACGTTTCATGGACCCACTGCTGTAGTTTCCGGGGCTCTAGTA
Source organism: Dermacentor variabilis (assembly GCF_050947875.1). Lineage (NCBI taxonomy): Eukaryota > Metazoa > Arthropoda > Arachnida > Ixodida > Ixodidae > Dermacentor > Dermacentor variabilis. The sequence continues at coordinate 115,036,004 of NC_134571.1, read as the reverse complement.
GGCCTTTAAACTTGGGTAAGCGACGTAAGGAATTATAACAAGGGTTCACTGTTCACGAGACGCGCATTAATTTACTGCGCCGCACAATGCTTCCTTTAACTAAAGAGTTCGCGCTTATATGTGTGTTTTTGCCTTTTTTTTTTTAGTTAAGTCGAAAGGAATGGCGCATGAAAACCTCACGCCTGTATTCAGGAAAGCTTGAGTCACAGATTCGACGTCGCAATGTGTGAAAACGGCCCCACGCCTTCACTGTAACAAACTTTTGGCTTCGCTAATGCTCTCGTGTGATCCCAAACGTACAATTTGGTAATCAGGTCCTTTCTGCCTAAACTGAAAAGTGGAAGACATTGATTCCGCCGAGCTAGAGAAAAATTGACAATTATAATTTAAACACTTTTTATTTTGCTCCGCTTGCAAAGAGAGAGAGAGAGAGAAATAGAAGACAGGAAAGGCCGCACAGCAACAGTTGTTTATGTATGTTTTAAAACGAAAGAACGATGTTACGAACCAGAAGGTGACAACAGTTAGGTCAAAGTTATTTGTTTTGATAATCCTAGCAAAAGTTGTCGTTAAACTACGTAATGCTGCATCTACATGTTCTAGATCACTACGACAATCACTGTTCCCCCATCGAATATGTCTCAAGCGCTTAATACTTCTGTATGTTGTATATTTAGACATACTATCGAATGCACATCTGTTCTATGTGACTTTCGGGCTGATAAACATCGCATTCCCGATGTTTAGTTTCAAATAATATGCTCATTAGCTATACGTGAACAGATTGGCTACTTCTTAACACAGCGCAAGTTGTAGTACGAAATCTGCTGGTTCTATTTATGTCGAGGCGTAAGAGAGATGTAAGTTTTCTTTGTTTTAAAATGTACTTAATGGTGCAATGCTATTTTTACAGAACCAGTAAACCAGCTTGTGAAATTATTGTACATTGTTTAAAGTAGCATATGTATCTAGAATAGAATAAATAGAATAGAATAGAATAGAATAGAAGCACAATAGAAAGTTTTGCACTCTTTATAATCTACGTCTGTCTTTTCTTTTTTGTCCTAGAAATCGTTTTCTTCTGCCGCGCGTCACGAGACATCATAGTGAACGGCTGCGCTCACGTTTCTCTCGTGCCATTCAATTTAATAGTTTCATTTACGACGAGAATAAGCGAAAAGTGCGACTGCTGATTTGTATATTGACTAATTTTTATATCTTACTTATATCTTGTTTCAGTGTGGTTCTGATGCTACAAATTTATCCTGATTACTCTCTAACGCGCCTTCTGCTGAGCGCTGCAACGCGAAAGCAAACACCATGGTTATGCTACGCTAGTAATCTGTACGTCGTGTAAATTTAAGTTAAGATGTATCATAATGTCGAGGTCGGCGAACACCTCCACAACGGCATAAGATTTATTTCGAAGCTTGCATTGCAAACCCACACCTATTAAGCAATGCAAGAGCAACTTATTAAGGATGATTTACCTTAGACGCTGTGATCCGGCATTTGAAAACCTTGCTCAGGAAAAATTCACAAGTAATACAAGTAAAAGTAATTACAATGAAATGAAGTTTTTGTAGCACAGTGACTTTTTCAGTAACTTTGCTGGGTTCGATGTTGCCTGTTTCAGACAGTTGTCAGTAAAAACTTGCTCGAAGACTAGGTGCTTCTCTTGCATTCTTCCATCATCAGAAGACTTGTAACGGAACGTTTAACGAGGGAGCAATATTCGCGAACAGAATTTATTCTTCCTAAAACTTGACGCCACATTCGCAAAAATTGTTAAAGCAGCCCAAAGTCCTTAGCTTTATGAAACATTTGGTAGAGTCGCCAGGTATCCCATTAGTATACCATGAAGAGGGGTAGGTGGTCCGACGACGACATGAACATATGTGACAGTTACAACGTAAACAGCACGAAGACGACGACAACGCCATGGACGACAGCACCACTGCAACTAGAACGCCAGGACAATGACACAATCATAAGGGGGACCGTGCTAGAACCCATAAGACGGGCTTGATCGTCAGAACGCCAATGACGGTCGACAGCGCAAAGCCGATGTCGATGATGTCAGGACAGCTGGCAAGTTGCGAAAATGGCATTGAAATCTGTCCGGCTTTTTGACTAGAACTGATTGGCCAAAAAAAAAATTTATTGCACGAGCGGCATGTGTCACAAAAACTAGATGAAATGTCCTAGACAGCTGGTGATGTTAAATATGATTCTACACTTTAGTACAGATGTTGAAGGGATAATCTGCAACTTCAACTGCCGCAATCGAAGCACTGCGAAAGGCACAGCACCAACAAAAACACAACGCTATAAACATTCGATGGCAAACCCCTCAGTCGCCGTATTCGATGTAGTTGTGTATCTTTATAAAACAAGTGAAAACATATGCTCTAAATGCCTACGATTATTAGGAAGGAGTGGTTATGAAATATTTATTTCACCAAGAATACGTATTGCTACTAGTGATGTAGATTGAAGAAAAGTCTCGACGCACGCCCGCGCTTTAAGGCAAAACACGTCGCTTTTGTTCCCTTTGTCGTCTGGTAGGAGGGGAGAACATGTGTTCCCTACAAAGATGGATGTGAATTACTTGCATCGATTTTCACAGTCGTCTGCTCCAGAGATATATCCTGCACTCCTTCTTGTAAGAGGGGGACATGTGACTTTGCCTTTCTGCGCGTTATTTCCCAGACCGCCTTGAGGAAAACCGGCTCTATGAAATGGGAGGCCGCACTATAGCTTTTAAGCAAAGTGCAGTCCTCAATCCGACAGCGGCGGGCATTAGGAACAGTCGCGTCACGAGTCATTTCCCGCAGCCATCCCGATACGCATTCCCTTTATGCGCCTGCTATTCGTATTCCGACAAAGGCGTATGCGGAAAAATAGGACGTTTTGGAAGCGGCGCTTTCGCTCGGTAATGATCTAGCTGAGCGTCACATCCATCTGTGCGGCGGAAAGAGTCTTCCGCCAAATACAGTCTGGTTGCTTTATGTTATGTTATGTTGTGTTATGTTAGGTTATGTTCTTCATGTTTGCTTTATGTTATGTTTATGCTTTTCGCAGAAGCGGGCGTTTGAAACATGTATCTCGTTTCTTTTCTATGCGTGCAGAAAACATTTTGTTCTGCTAATTCCTTCGGACCTCTGATGTGTGGATTTTCGTTTAAAATTTAGCGGATGAATGATTTCGTGAGGGGCTGTGATTTGCAGTTTTTCAGTATTGGGTTGCTGCTGCGACATTTCCGAACGTCATGAGTAGAACCCATTTTGGGCGCAGATTCCTTTAGACCACGCGAGCTCGTCTATGATAGTTAACTGGGACGCTATTGCTGCGTAAGCTATTATGCGCTCATTCCAATAGCCGTTTCGGTTGGCGATAGTGTCCGCCGCCGTCGCCGCCGTCATCTCGGCCACCGGTATCCAGTGTCTGTAGTAGCTTTCGCAAGAAATTAGAAAAGAAGTACCCAGTTCCCGCCGGTATTGAGCCCGGGCCCGATGCGTGAGCCATCTACCGTACCACTGAACCACGCCAGCGCTTTCTACAGTGATGCTGTATATGGCTAGCCGATGCGTCCCTCCGTCCGTCTGTCGGTCGACTGTAGGCCGAATTAAAGCTCCTCCCACGCAAACCCATGCGCATGCGCAAACAAAAGAAAAGAGAGAAAGGGAGGCGCGCTACTGGCCCAAAATTTCGATTGATAAGGCTTGCGTGATGAAAACGGTGGCGTCAAAATTACTGTAGCCTACTCGAGAGCATCCCCATTAGATGTTGTGGCAGTCGGACCAGGTGAAATGATGTGATGGATCGGAGTGAAAAGGCCTTGTGCTATTGAGGTGAAATTGGATTAGCTGCGCAAGGAGTGACGTCCTTGATCTCCGTTTCAGCCGAGCTCGCGCACAGCAGTTTCTCTCTGGCTCCGAAATGGCAGGCCACGCGTCATCCGTACTCCTTAGGAGCAGGCAGCTGTCGATCAGCAACGCCGCGAGCACAACTGGGAACGAGCTTGTTTACGCCATGCCGATGGTGCGGCCCGAGCACAAGAACAGGTTCGTGAGGCCGAGCAAAAGCAGCAACTGCGTACCGAGGATCCGGCAGCCTACCAAGTCGTCGTTTAATGAACCGTCGGTTTTAACCCAGTGATAAACACCGGGGCCGCACGTTTCAGCTTCGCTAGTTAACCATCTGTACGGAGTGCTTGGGCGGTGATTTTTCTTTTTATTGGATGGAATTATGAGTTGTCATTCGAAAATGGTTACATTACATTTGGACACATATGAAAAACAAATGTGCACATGCTACGTGGTCCAGTGAAAGTTCAAATTTTGGGCAAACAAACACAAGCGTCCACATGCGAAATCATTTCACGGCATCAAAGATTGCAACCACACTACGCGCTTGAGCCGCCGCTTCTAGAAAGACAGACCTTGTCGAGCGAGGTCGCTCGGCAGGTCTGTCGATCGTTCGGCTTCTCCATAATTAATAGAGCTCTAATAACATTAAAATTTATATGGTGTATTACTTGCTGTCTTTTTGAAAGGAATTAGGAACCATATACCATCACATGTGAGAGGACGGTCTTGTTTGATAGTACTTCGTAAAATGTCCCAAAAATTAAATGCGCCACGACAGAGAGTTTGCTATCAAGCAGCAGAAAAATGCCCATTATACACGTCCTAGCGCGGGAGGAGGCACGCCATGTGACATGCGCGCCATGAAGCATGGATTCTGGCACCATTTGCATTACAGATGCACATCATTGCACCAGGTGGAACGCCATGTAGCAGACACGCAGGTAGCGGTACACGGCAGTTACAGAAAGTTTGAGGGAAAAAGAACAAGTTTAAGCAGATGTATACAAATATGCTGGAAAAAATACATATTGCGTACCTGATTAAATCAAGCTGGCTAGCTATAACTATGTCACTGCAGCATTTCAAATGGAATGTCAATAAGTCATCATCATGATTTATTAGCATCGTATCGTGCCACAAGCCTTGCGATGCGAGGTGTGCGCCGCGCAGCGTCTATACGTGTGCCCTTCGCATTGCAGGTGCATATTATTACACCAGGGGGCTCACCATGTAGCAGTTGCATAGGTAGTGGTACAAGGTAGACATAAAAATCTTGGGGAAGAAAAGGGAGATTGTGGAGATGTATAAATATTTATGCTAGGAAAAACATGCATCGCATACCTAATTTATGAAGCTGGCTAGGTGACTGTCACCGTCCCGTTTTAAAGGGAGTGCCATTAAATGATCGCGACTATCATCATCATCATTAGCATCGCATCGTGCCATTTGACACGCAATGTGACATGCGCGCCGCATAGCCTCAATACGTTCGAACTTTAGATTGCAGTTCCGTTACATCCCACCAGGTGTCCCGACATCTCGCAGTGGCAGATAGCCCTTTCATGCTGCGTGTATATAGCTGGACCTGGTTAACTCAAGCAGGCTAAGTGACTATTTGTCGCCACCCCATTTAGAAGCGGATGCCATTAAACCAGAATTATCATCATCGTCGTCGACAGCAACGTACCGCACCACGGGTCAAGGGTAGCACGGGTCAAGCCGTTCACGCCGGGCGGACAGTTCAGATAGTTCCCGTGAAAACGACGCCAAGAGACTTCGCCGCGAAGGCCCTGTAGTGTGTGGTGCCACATGGACATCCCGTGGAGCCGCTCATCCGGCTTGCGCTGTGACTGTGCTGCGTGTCCTGCGTGTGCCACGCAGGCCTGTGAGTTTTTAGGAACTCACGAAAGCGCTTTGCAGTGTAGAAGTACTCACCTGAGAGTTCCCATTCTGACATCACGGCGATCGAGAACGGGTAGCTGGGCTTGTACGTAGCGTAACGTCATACACGCTCAGGCACGTAACAATTCGGAGTAAATCCAGGACGTGAAGGAGCCGACATGTTTAAGTGAACTACGTCATAAGTTACACGGAGTGGTCAGTTTACTTCTGCGAATAGCCAGGAGATACGGTTTGCGAGCACATTCACAAGCGTCCTTTTCCAAACAACGGAGTGAGCGCAATCGAATGTTCTCAGTGTCCTCCCTTTCTCACACAAGTACGCAGAACTCTCCGCCACAACAGACCTTGTCCCAATACGCTTCCTTCACGACTAACAAATAGTTCTGTGGCACTACAGTAAGTCGTTGGCTCTATTTTAGGTGTGCGTGTAAAGAGTGCCGGGTCTGCTACAGTTAAACTCCGTGGATGAGGCTCCAGTTAAAGAAAAGATTGGAGGCTTATATCTTTGAATATCATTGAATGTTACTGCATAATCAATAGAAAGGGTCGCTTTTATTCGTATATTCACAGCGATAATAACGCTTACGGGCTGGTCTCATTCACAGTATCAGTTGGAGTTCCGAAACGTTTGGCAATACTGGCAATACTAGCAATACTAGAGATGGCAATACTAGCAGAGCTTGGTCATTTCCGCGAGTATATTGGGGCCGAGACTGCCCAATTTCGGGGCAGCATGCTTCTAATTAATGTAACCCGAGAGCCCCACAAACCACATGTAATAAAGGAAACACTAAATTGCGGAAAGCAAACTGCGAAGCGACGGTTCATCGCTGCAAAAACCTTTCAAGGATGGTTATCAGCACGTTATCTTCAAAGTGTTATTAACGAATGGGGTAATTACCACTGATTAAAGGGAAGCATGTAGTATTTTGCCGGGAACTTGGACAATTTGATGTTTGTTAGGACAGAGAATATACAAATATTTAAAGGAAGCTAGAAAGTTAGCGCTTCTGGTGCACCTGGTAGATTTGGAACATAGCTAGATCTGGTCATACGCGTGCAGAAACTGTGGTAATATGTTTATTGGAAATGTCTTACAGGAACGAAATTCTGTACGAGTTAAATGCTTATCTGCTTTATGTAAACACTATGAAGTTTGCCTGCAATGAAACTGAACCTGGAAAGCCATAAAAGAAGTTAAAACCGGCCTTATAAGCTAATCTACGAGAAATCGTAAGCACTGGCTACTATGGTGGCTTCGCCAGATTTTCGTCTACAAAGTTAAACTTAGTTTACGGCGCTTTTACAACAGCGATGTGATATGTTTAATCAAGTGTTATCTTAATACGCTTCAAATAATTTCACAGCGGTTGCCGTGCGATTTGGCTGACGCCAAAGACCAGAAAGGAAGTCGTGCGAGCTGTCGTACATTGATTCGGATGACTGGAGGGGCCAGCTTCTTCGTTTTATTTATAATTTTTTTTGCAGGTATGCAATGCACAGAAAAAAAAAGAATTGCATCATGCATGATGCTCTTTCACTGCATGAGAACATTAGCTATTTGGGCTTTCCGTGCACGGAATGAGCATAACGTGGTGGCTAGTCAATGGGACACTGAGGTAAATGGCATGCCCGAAGTGATTTTTAATTTTTTTTCTTTAGCTGAACGTGCGTTCCAAGTCATGTGCATGAAGGCGCCTGTACTTTGAGTATACTTGATCCCAGAAACCAAGCCTGATTATAATGAAATAGCACTGATATGATATTTTGGAGCATTCACTTCTTTTTGTGTTAGCTGTACATTCTAGGAAAAACACGGGGAAGGCGGGAGACGGAAGTTCAAAACGATGAGCAAAACTAGAACAAGGCGAAAGCCGTAGTCAACGTTTCGACGAGTGGACTTGAAAAAGACAAGTCCACCTGTCGAAACCTTGGCCTCGACTTTGCGGGCATTGCGATGTTTTGACACTTGCTCCGGCTCTCTCTGGGGCCTCGCATGTTGCTGCTCCACGTGAGAGCAGATGCAGCAGCATAGCAGACGATCGAGCGAGCCGTAGCGAGTGTCTAAACGTGGCAATGTTCTGCTTCTACGTGACCACATGCGGCATCGTGACCGCAAACTGCGACCACACACTGCGTCATACAAAACAGTAAATAGAAACACAGCCGAAACTCGCTATAGCACGCTAATATAATAAATGGTTTATGATGCTCTGAGGCTTGACGGGATTTGCTCTGCTGTTCAGAGGAACCGCACCTTCGTTCGAAACACAAAATGAATAGTCGAAAATATCGCGTCAGTACCTTTCTAACGACGTGACAAAGCAGGATGGTTGTGTTAAGTTCTGCAGTCGTAATCGGCTGATTAGCAGTATCATTCCAATATATCTTTTTTTTTTTGACGCTAAGTTGCTCTGTCCAAACAGGCTGCCGGTGCAATGGCATCCCCTGAAAATTTAGATTACGGCCACTTGGTTCTTGCTACTTATAGGCGAGTTTCACTAGTTTCCAGGGCTACGATATAAAATGGCCTTTATATATACCTCAACCAAAAGCTGTGTTCGAACCACAGAGTGCCGTGCATGTACGGTGAAGCTCATGTGAGAAGATACGGATTCGTCGTAACGCTTGGCGACAAATTTCGTCGCGCATGATGCCAGTCATTGCTTCTCCATCAATGGGTGGGCTTCTACTAGTGGTAACTTCTAATGATCACCAGTTCAGGAGTGCTAGCTGCCGTGGTGCCGGTAGTAATCCTAACAGTGAAATTGTTATATACTACTTGTTTTTATTATGCAGATATTTCGTTTTAAATCACATGTGGTACCTGGTGGAGTAAGAACTATGAGCGAAACGAGAACAAGGGAAGAGCGGGAGCCAATGTTTCGACAAGAGACCTTGTCTTTTTTATTTCGCCTTGAAAAAGAGAAGTCCACTTGTCGAAACGTTGACTCCCGCTTTTATCTTGTTCTCGTTTAGCTCCCCCGTGTTACCTGCCTCGGTTGCTCAGTGGCTATGGTGTTAGGCTGCTGAGCACGAGGTCGCGGGATCGAATCCCACCCACGGCGGCCGCATTTAGATGGGGGCGAAATGCGAAAACACCCGTGTACTTAGATTTAGGTGCACGTTAAAGAACCCCAGGTGGTCGAAATTTCCGGAGTCCTCCACTACGGCGTGCCTCATAATCAGAAACTGGTTTTGGCCCGTAAAACCCCATAATTTATTTTTTTTTTTTAGCTCCCCGTGTTGAATTTTCATCTCCCGCCTTCCCCGTGTTTTCCCTAGTGGAGACAAGCATGTCACGATGGAGCACTGAAAAAGGTGCTCGTAACCTCCTATCAGATCGCTATGTTCATAAACCAATTGCGAAATCTTACCTATTATAGTTCCAATTAAGCGATTCAAAGTGCATCATGCGTGCTAATTCTATCAAATACAGGAATGACTCTGAATAATATTGATATTCACTTGCCAGGGAACCTGACACTAGGAATAATTTGGAGATTCGTTACCTAAGTCTATAAAATAAGGTGACTCTGCTTTATTTTGTTGCATCCTTCCTTCAGATTTGGACAGAGGCTTTTGTAAAGTTCAGCCCTGAAATGACCAGGAATTTCGCAGCCTATATTAACGATGGATATTTAAAAGGGCTTTCGTTATAAGACTGTTTTCAAATCTTGTACACCTACACAGCGGCACAATAAGTGAGCGATTATAATAATTATGGAATATAACAAGCCGGGTCTAACGTCTGGATTATAACACGTTTCCTAAGTTTAGTATTCAAAAGGCACTTAGGAGAAATTAAATAGAATACTAAACGAAAGTAATTACTGACCGTACAACCATTCCATCTAAGGTGCCCGGATTTTCCTGCAGGTCACATGTGGTTTTTGAAGATTACGAACGCAAATAGTGGATGCAGAGCTCAATCGTATATATGGGCAGTAATTCTGGACAGGGAAAAGCTGCTTGTGTTGAGAGGGTAAAACGTACCACTTCTCTGAAAATGAATGGTTTTCCAGTGGTGTTCTTTTCTGCGACATGGAACAAGGAGATGTTCTGCGAATATCCGTGGAGGCGATTGACGAACGTAGCAGCGTGTTCGGGACCACGAAAATTCCAAGAACAGGGGGCGCCAGGAAGCAAACTAAATAATTACATCTTCATTTAACTGATGAAGAATGGGACGCCTACGTATATTCGAATGAGACATCTTTTTTCGTTGGGTGTTGCTTGGGACCATAATATACTTGAATATGTGAATTGCAGGCTACACCAGCTGCTTCATGCCCATGAAACCAACGATATGTCAGTAAAGTTGTAGCGCTCTAAAATCTTTCCCTTTATTTGCTCTATGTACGATAGGTGAATATTCACAATAGCTGTCTGCCGTCCTCAACACCAAAATAAACACGGCATATACATGCCGGGGGCTATTATGAGGTATAGCTGAGGTAGCAACGAAAACGCATAGTAGGTGTCGGCTATAATTCACTTTGCATACTTTCTTTTTGAAGCGTTTGTTTCGTGGCCTTCTGGAGAAAGGCAGATGTCTCACTCTTTAGTCCAGTATGCAGCAACCTACAAAATAAATTATCCAGTGTTGCTCAATATGCGCACAACCAATCATGAGTGACACAGCCTTCTTTTGTTTAAGTCTTCAACATCTGTGACAACACAGCGGTTTTGTTAAATAGCCTAGTTACAACGCGTACGTACCACAGGAAACATTCGCGTACATAAAATATTAAATATTTACAGATGAACTTTGTATTTCTTCCTCGTATTTCTTTTTTTTTATATCCACTCTCTAATAATAGTTCTTTTATTTTTAATTTTAGTGAATAGTCGCATAGAAATAGCAGGAAAAAGAGGTTGATGGATTGGACCAATATTATTAAACAGGCTTCTACCACCCAAAATCACCAGTACAGGTGAGCACGCAAGCTCACTGCAGTGCCGCCTTACTTCGCCATGATTAAATTAAAGCACTGACACTCTCGTCAGCTACAAGATCACGGCGACACTCATACGGCACAAAGCGGCAGCAGTGTAATCCACTGCACTCGGAAGTTAAATTAGTTGATCTCATGGTGGCTAGGAGTAAAAAGGCAAGTTTCTTTTTTTCTTATGCAGAGTCTAAATGCAAGGAGAGGTAATGGGCCGAGGATAAAAGTTCGTAGGGATCAGTATAGAGACTAGGAGTTTGCGCAGGGCGCACAAACCCAAACAAAATGTGAATGCTCTCCCGCAACCATATCTCCAGGAACTCTTCTCTAATATTTTGTAATAAGGGTAGCGGGCCAGAGACGGGAAAATATATAGTTCGCAGAAAGTCGATTCCTCGTGACAATGGAGCCTTAGCTCCACTACGGCGGACGTCATTTCCGTGTCCACTGTTCGCCTTGATGACTTTGCGTCGTCAAGTTTGATGTGAGAATGGCGTGGTAATTTCGTGGGGCAGCGTGAGGCCGCCAACACGCACGGCCGGCGAGGTGAAGTGACTCCGTACGAAGCATTCCGAATCGCACCGACGATAACGCGCGAGGGTCAATGAGAAAACGGTAGGGATGGAACGTTGAAAGAACCTGCGACTGGAGAATGTAATTCAAGAAGCCTAGAATTCTCCGAACGTGGAAGAGTTGAGAAATGGGAACACTGAAGAAGAATCGTGGTCAAAGGACAATGTAGGACGTACGTGAAGCAAAATAGTCTATAAATGATTGATAATTTCGTACCAAAAGACCAAGAAAGAGAGCTGTGTCATGAGGAAGAATGTTCCACGAACTAGCGAACACACGCACACAAAAATGAGAGAAATGGGGAGGAAGACACACCCATTGTTGCAAAAAGAATGCAGTGTTTACTGCCACAATAAATGCAGGGAATACGTCACGGGCCTTGTAACAAGCTCTCGATTGTAGTCATCTATTGATTATAAGTAACATTTGCAATGCTTCTATTCAGCCTCAGAGCAAATTAATTCTTTCTAGTTTGCTGTGAGGTATATTACATGCGAATAAAGGAGTGCGAAGACATCTCAGACGGAGAAGTTATCCTTGTCAAAGACTATCAAACTAAACGCATGGCACAACATATAAAGCGTCGGATTTGCCAACGGGGGAGATTTATGGGAAAACTGGTACACACGGATAAAGTTGCGATAAATGGAACACAACCAGTTCTGAGTCCCAAAGTTAACTTTAACTTGACCCAACTTGTATCTGAACCGACACGCGTCGCAGGAGATGCAGCTAACACTCTGGACCTCAGACTGACCACTCATACAGCCTTAAGCTCATGACATGCCTCCATGAAATCAGCAACCACAAAGTAATCCATGCCAATTTTAACTTCTCATCTGTGTCAAAACAAACCTCCCAGAAAACTATTAGGCTCACGATAAGGGAAACTACGAAGCAATCAACATCGAAGTAACTAACTTTTTGTCGGTCTTTCATTCGAGAGGCGTAAACAAAACTGGACACTTTTCAAACATGAAATTATGGAACTAACGAATACATCACGCAGTTTTTGGGAGAGAAATTAGAAACACGGGCTCACAAAGGCACTAAAAAGGCTCGAAAACAAGAAGAAAAAGACGTGAATTTCGTCCTGTTAAGCAGCATGCAAACCCAGGCGCGTGGGAAAAGTGCTTGAAAGATGAGCAGGCTTACTTGTCCGCGATTGGAAGTGCTAAGCGCTCGTGTTACGAATTAGAGCTACCGAAATTCGCAGTATATAACACCAGGAAATTCTGGAAGGTGATAAACCCAAAGGAAACGCGGGCTATTGCGCCTACCAACTATGCTGGTGAAATCATGACCAGTAAGAAGTGTGCAGACACCTCTAACACTGCATTTTTATCAGTCTTAATGACGAATTCAATGCACCAACTTTACCCGCCGTGGTTGCTCAGTGGCTATGGTGTTGGGTTGCTGAGCACGAGGTCGCGGGATCGAATCCCGGCCATGGCGGCCGCATTTCGATGGAGGCGAAATGCGAAAACACCCGTGTACTTAGATTTAGGCACACGTTAAAGATCCCCAGGTGGTCGAAATTTCCGGAGTCCTCCACTACGGCGTGCCTCATAATCAGAAAGTGGTTTTGGCATGTAAAACCCCATAATTTATTATTAATGCACCAACTTTCACATTCAACAGTAGTTGAATTTTTTGCATTATAGATAAAATAAAAATTCATCTGCCGCCGGCATAGATGACACTAATGCAAAATTTTCAGAAACGCTAACCTAGCCTGTTCCCGCATTTTCTGTTCCTTGTTTTCACAATCACTCTCCGTAGGAACTATTTCAGATGACTGGAAAGTCGGGAAGGTCGTTCCCACGTACAAAACAGGTACTGCAGATTCTGCTCTTAATTATCAGCCCATGTCATTAAGAAGTATATACCCTGAAAAATCACGGAACAAGTCATTTACTTTCATCTCATGCAATTTTTAGATTACAGTAACTTATGCCATCCGTCACGGCACAGATTTTGCAAGGGATGTTCGTGCGAAACTCAACTCGCCGTCTTTCTGCGTGAAATTCACGTCAACCTTGATATTATTCTGCAAGGTGATGCCATCTAAGGCATTGGATGAAGTATCTCATCAACGCCTCCTTCTCAAACTTTCCCAGTTGAACCTACATCGAAACTTCATCGCATTTATTAATGAATTCCTCACGCATCGCTCTCGAACTGTCTTCATTAATAGCCAACGCTCCAACCCGTCTCCAGGCGCCTCCGTCGTCCCGCAGGGTTTCTTCCTCGGTCCTTTGTTATTCCCCATTTACATTAACGACTTACCCCAGCACGTATCCTGTCATATGGGCTGGTTCGCCGTTGATTGCGTTATTCATCGTTTACTGACTGACACTTCTGGCAAAGAATAACCTTCTGGCAGACCGAAACCGTGTGCTAAACTGGTGTTCGCAATGTATGCTGACACTCAGTCCCAATAAGTGCAAGTTCGTGTCTTTTCACCACCGTTGCATCAGTCACCCTCTTCGTGTTTTGCATCCACGATCCCGCACAACTGCTTTAATGAACTCACTTTTTTCACGAGCAGCAACTGAGTGGAACGGCCTTCCCCGTCATGTCGCTGTCATAACCTGCCCATCAACTTTTTGGAGTGCTGTAAACGCCTGAATGTTGTAAACCCAACCCCTTAAGTAGTACCCAAAATTTTTTATTCTTTCTTTTTCTGTTTTAATGTGCTAATTTGTTGCATTCCTCCTCTGTACTGTTCGCCCTATGCTTGTATCGAATTTCTATTATATTTAGCATCCGGACCCATCCACTTGCCTGCGTCTTTGGGTCCAACAGTCTTTTGTGCATGTACTGTAACACCTGTGATGATGATAATAAGGAAAGAAAAGAAAGAAAGGTCTTTGAAGAAAATAAAGAGATCCGATGAAGTTATTGCATATCACTTTTTTGGAGACTAAAAGAATGAAACAGTTCCACACAATATAATCAAAAAACTACTGTTACCAGAATGGGGACATGGTCAATACAGTCTGGATAAATATGTAGCATTTCTAAATTATTTTCACCCAACAATAAAATTCACATCAGGATCTTCAACTGAGCGCATAAGCTTTCTGGAAACAACATTATACATTGACAATAGGGCACTAAAGACAACGCTGTATAGGAAACCTTTCGACAGACAACGGTACCTAGAGTGTACGAGCCACCATCCCAGAAACTGCAAACAAGGCATCTTTAAACGCCACGCCACACAACTACGTTGCATTTACGTTGAAAATCAAGACTACTTATGTATAATCGATCACCATAAAGAAACCGTATCAAACAGGAACCACGCAAACAGTGCCCTTCGAGAAGCCTACACCACTGCAACCAAACTTTATCGAGCCGAGGTGCTCAAACCCCACTCGAGGATCAGAACAACAACCAACGCCTCTTCTTACTACTAAATTGTCAAACGCACATCCAAACGTGAACAAGATCCTCAGTAAGTACTATCCAATTCGCATCAGCAACCAGAAACTTAATCTTAATAAGATTTTTCCCGACCCGCCCAGAGTAGCCTACAGACGGAACGCTAATTTTCAAGATATTCTTGTGCGTGCGAAACTAAGGAGAAAGACGAAATTCGGAACCGGTCCCTGTGGCTACCCCAGTTGCTCTAAATGCAAACATATTCAATCTACTACTAAACAGCGTCGAATTACTCACACAAGGTAACTTCGAGTTTCACCTGCACATCAAGCAGCGTAGTCTACTGTCTGGAATGTGCCACTTGTAGCAAACAACACATAGGTGAGACTGGACAACAAATCCATACAAGATTCAACGGTCACCGCGCAGATACAAAACACAATTTACCTAAAGCAGTAGCCATTCACTTCAATGAACATGGTCATATATTCGACAAAGCAAGGCTTTAGATACTGCAGACAAATTTTCGTTCACCTCGCGAAAGGAAATATACGGAATCCTGCCTCACACACAAGTTTATTTGCCTACACCAGACGGGAATTAATTTGGCACGTAGCAACTTAGAATCTTTAAAAGCTGTAACTTAAATCTGAAATTATCATATCATCAATTAAGGCATAAGATACATTATGCCACCAGCTAACCTTAATTCTTAACCTCACCTATTCCTCCATTGCGAAAATTAATTTCCTGCCTACTACTCAATTTAATATACTCTTTCATGATTTTGCATATATATCAACTGTACGACCCCTTTTTCCCAACTACACCTGCGCCCACCCGCTTCTGCTCACGTCACTCTCCTATTTGTTATTCGTGCTTCGGCTCTCCCTCTTTCTATTTGTCTGTTTTGTTATTATATATATATATATATATATATATATATATATATATCTATATATATTAAGCACCCTCACCAACACATTCCAAGTCCCGCACGCAGGATACCTTTTTCGGCGTCTCAACCACACAGGGTATCACTATTCATGTATACTGCCGCAACGACGCCTACGTTGAGCTACTGGGGCTAACGTCCCTTGAAAGACCATGCCGCTGCCTTCCAATTACCCATGCAAAGCACCCCAGAGTCCTTGTCGCCATTTTAACTGTTCCAAAATTACTCGATGCCTGGTTGCCGCGCTACTATAACGTCAATCTTTCAATCGATGTCTTTTTGGGTCTTTTTTGTTACTCGTGCGCTGACCGCCTGACCAGCTCTTGTAAAGCCACGAAAGCATGCCACCAATGACATCCTTGAATGCTCCCAAACCTCTCGCTTCCGCAACATCCTCCCAAGCCCTTCTTTTTCTTTTCATGTTCTCTTTTTTCCCCTCTTGATGTTTATTTTTTTCTCTGCTTTTCTTTCTTTTCTTTTCTTCCCACTTTCCCACTCTCCCGCTCTTATCCCCTCATCTTAGGAACCACGCTCAGAGACGTCAGGCGATAGCGCTCATTCTCTTTGAAGTCTCTCCCTTTACAACCAGCCGCCACCGACAACAACCGCACGTGATATCACTATACTAACCCTTTGAAACTAACATGCCGAGGATGACGAGGCCACCTTTGACGAAGATAGGTTTGCCAGCCTTTCTGAGGCATCTTATCCCTGTTTATAACCTTTATACCACAGTGTGCTACCAGAATAGGAAGACACAGCTATTCAACTAGCGTAGGTTTAACTGACATGGCCAAATTTTTTGGTTTCTTCGTGAAGTCTCAAAACGACACTGCAGGTCCCAGCATATATAGTGTTTTTTGTATGCCACAAAAGTAAAAATCAGAAATGAAATTACTAAATTACTGCATTACGGGGACACTGTGCGCACCACCATGTAAGAAAACATTTTCGTGGGTCTCACGCCCTGCGTAAATGAGTGGACGGAAAGAATTCTTTTGTGTAGATGCTTCTGTTAGTGCTTTGTCCGATAGGCGCTGTGTAACATTACGCAGTAGCCTTGTTTACTTATGTTGAAGTCATTCAGTTGACGACATTGCCTCTTCTGGAGCAATACGCGGGTATGAATTAAGTTGACTTTTTGGTTCCTTTGACCACGTGAACGAAAACCAATGTTTCACATTCAACCATATCCTTGTGCGCGACTGCTTCCATCATCCTCTCTACACCTAGACGCTCACGGCAGAATTGCAAGTATGGGTGTTTGTGTACTGAATAAAACGCAAGCGCTGGACGTCTAGCATAACGCTAGACCTCTAAGGTTTACACAATATTTGCAAAAAGTGGTAAATTTCCCCTCCTAATGAAGAAGTGGACTGAAAGTCATTTCAAGTGGAATCGAACTATGCAGATAACCGTTTGCAACGTATAAACCAGCGCCACTGCGCAAGTGCTTCAGCACTGACCTCATCCGCTCTAAAGTAAGAGTTATTCATTGTGCTCTCCTCCTGCTTTACACAACTGTGTGGTAGACCTGCCACTATGTCTAACCCGGAGGAAGGGGCAAAGAAGCTAGGTGCACATGAGACGTCTGTGAACCTGTATTGCGGTAGCATTAGTAGGACTAACCCGCACACATAATTGATTGCAGTGCATCCAGGCTTCAGCTTCGGCGCACGTTCCAAACTACGCTGAACCCCTGCGTAGACATTTATCGCGCCCCACGAACACTCTACATTTGTTTAGAAAGTCTTTCTCTTGCCCAGCTTTGGGCACACAATCTCTTGGTAAGTCCAGCTTAATAATGTAATCTGTGCTAGATTGTCCCTGTTTACCTGGCGAGAAACTTGGTAAAGGCACTCAAAGCAAACACTGTAACCTAGGCAAAGACAGATTCACTATAAAATAAAGTACCAGATGCTGTCCAAAATAGGAAAACTATGCAAGTGAGTTTTAACGTTGGCACACAAACATTGGGTGCCTAAAGAATTTTCTTTTTGCTTTTGATTAGGCAAGACGAATAAAGTTTTAGAATCAGCGAGCGCAGTAACCTTAAGTCATCTACTTTGGCGTGCTATCGTGGGGAAAACAGAAAGGCCCACGACAACAAAAATGCAGTAAATTGTTTTATTGCAGTAGAAATTACATGGACACTCCAGGCGCATTTCTATCGCCGCCGTTCGCGTCACCTTTTTAATAAACTTACTCAACCTAAGTATATTTTGAAAACTTCATTTCATATGAAGGGACACGTTAACAACTTATTACTTTTTCTAGCCCGAATACCGAATACGCGGACGCATTGCTTTGGCAGCTCTTTTACTGCGTCGCTACAGCGTTTACAGAGCTTCCCGAACGCAGTTATCTTCGTGCGTGATCCGATAAACACTGTGAGACACATAGCTTGGCGCAGGTCTCACAACCTCTATGATTAAGAGAAAGGTTAAATTTTTTATCGCATTTAGAGATATAGAAATAGGCAGTCGGTTCAACCAACCAGAATGGGACTTCTCTTTCTCCGCGACGGTCGTCTTCGCGCATTTTTCTAGCAACACCATTTGCTATCGCCATAGGAATTCAGTTTCGCGTCTTGTCATTTATATAGTATTGTTATTGGAACATTGTGATTAAGAGATTTAGGACACTGCAGCTAGCCCTTCCTGTATGGAGCCTATGTCACCGGCTTCAATAGTGGCAATTCTAATCAGAACATGTCTTTATTGAACACTTCTACTTTCCTTGTTGCTCTTCTATTACAGGGAGCACCTGAAGATCGATTCATACAAACCGGACCCCTGCAATCGGTTAACCTAAGGATGAAGCAAAGCTAATAGTTACTCCGCCCCCCCCCCTCCCGCACATCAGCATGCTCCTGCAATGATTTAGCCCCGACGCAAAGCTAAGAGTGCAGCCGAGACCGGCAGTTTAGAAGTTATGGTGCTTGATAACGGCTTCCCTTGCATTCTTCTGCCGCGTTCATGGGAATACCGATACAGTACCGGAAGTTTCATTGTATATCTTATTAACTTCTTCCACGTAGCGAGTGAGTGAAAATGTCCGGCGCTTTGGGCAGGGTGGGGCCGCAAGCACCTCCGCCTAGGTGACGGCCTCCAGTCCTTGGACCCGGGTGGCTTCCTCGGCCTGCCGGACAGCCCACAGTTGACGGGCGAGGTCGTAGCTGAACAGGGCCTCCACGCAAGCTCGAAGATTGAATGCGGTTTTTGCATATAAAATTTTGCAAATATGCTGCAGATATGCCTGAATCGATCAGTGGCTACAAAGCTCAGCAGTACAGAACTGACCACGTCGCGTCGCACGTCGCGAGCAGCACCAAAAAGAACGAACGTTTGGTGAGTGGTTGCTTAGAAAGCGACACCCATCTTACTCTAGGCTATTTCGCCTACGGTCACCTGTGGTTCTGAGGTATACCAGAGCGCCCAATTCTTCAAGTCACTGCGAAGTTTTACGGTTCTCTTTACGATTCACGCGACTATAGGCCTGCGAAGACCTTCTAGCGCCTTCAGTCATCCCTTGTAACCGTACCTACAATGTATCAAGGCTTCTCCCTTTTATTGGCGCGTAAGGCTCTAGAAAGGCAGCGTTTTAAATTTACATCTCGGCAAAATCAGAATGACTTTATCTAAACTGTGACCGGCCACAATCCAAAATCAAGGAGAAACCACGAACGACCATCGGAATCCTGAGAGCGCGGGTATGAAGAACGCGTCCCTCTCCTTTACAGCCTCATTTTTAGTTCCATGCCATCGTTCTCCCTGACGTACGAGACGCGTTGCCCCGCTTTTTTACAACGACGCCCCAGTATTCCGCAGATAGCTTTCTCTACTACATCTACAGCGCGTGTGAGTAAAGCCAAGGAAGTATGGCTGTGGCGTTAAAGTGTAGCTTCCTCTTTTACGACACTACCGCCGTTTGAGTCCGCGTTTTATTGTTTATATGGCTACGCTTGCCGATGCGGGGTACACAAAACCCGTCTCTCTGAATTCACTTCTGACACAGCTCTGCTGTATCACCGCATTTTACAATCAAGGAGTGTCTAGTTTCAAAACAGAACGGCTGTGTGTAGCTCAAGGGTACCGCTTCGCACAAAAGGCAGACGAACATGTAAGATTTCCAGTGTCTTGCTCGATGCCCTTATTTTCTTTTTAATTCAGATCCTGAGACTGAATAACCTTGCTTCCATAGAATACAAGCACGTACTTACATTTATTAGAAAAATACAAATAATTCTCAGTACCAGTAACACGAGCCTGACATTCACGGAATACAAGGAAGCATTTTACTCAGCAAGAGATAGGGTATCTGGGTTGTAGTAATGTGTCGGGGGTGCCTAACGCGACCTTAACAGCGCATTTCAGCCGGAAGAATTCCTTATTCCCAAAGAAATGTGATCTATGCTCTCGACATGGTACATATCCAAGTGTATTCATCTTATAAATAGCTCACCAACAGGAGCGCACCAGCCTTTTACAAAAAACTTGAAATAGAACTGAAGTGCGGCTCGCCCTGCTGTTTGCTAATCTGTGCTGCACTGCTAATCGCACTGCCTGAGCACAGTAAAGGACGCGAGCCACCATTTCATCGGCTAGTACTCTAATGGAACGCCCAGTCCTATGTTGCTTTCCGATGTTTTCCTTTAGGCATGTATGTGCTGACTTCCTGGAGTGCTGGAAACGGTGGAACCTTCGGAGTATGGAAATACCCGATGGTAATGTAATATATATATCGCTAAGCTCACCATATGACCGAAATTCATTCTGAAAGAAAGAAACATACCGTATTTAAAACGCGCACTCGTGAAACGACATAACATATGATATTGCCACGCTCTCGTAAATGTGAAGAAGCGGGCACTGTCAATCCTGCGAGTTAAGAGCTTACAAGGTTACTTGGGGCGAACGTGTGTCGTAAAAGAGAAGCAACGGTTAAGTCAAAACGACAACGGCGAGCCCACTCGGCGGTTGTCGAATCTGATCTCGGGGGTCATGTGCGTCGCCTATTTAAATATGTCTCACTCTATGCTCTATATTGATAACTGGCGCTCTAGTGCATTCAGGAAGCTAGTGCAGCACTATTCGCGATCCGTGTGCAGACTAATCACACACCGTTCTTTTACTAAAGAATTCGTGACGACATTCTCAGAAACTTCAGATACTGCAGGCACTATTTGCGCCGAAGGCTAACCTGATACCAGCGATAATCCGCAGAAAACGAGCGCCTGCAATAAATGGAACTACGCGTGACAATGCCCTTTCTTAAAGAGCACCGTCCCGATGCTCAAGAAACGATAATGCATCCAGTGTGAAATAAGAAGCGACTACACAAAAAAGGATGAATAAAAACGTAAAATAACATAAAAATAATGTAGCGCCGTCTCCTGTCTTTTCTTGTGCCGTAGTTTGCGTCTCAGTAGTTCGAGCTCTAAGTTTAACCAAAAGGAAAAAAAAACTCGGCAGCCCGCTGGCGTGCAGAAGGCAGCTTAAGACGAACTACGCAGGTGAGTTCTGGCCATGCGTAACACCGCGGTGACTCCGTAAAACCGTCAGCCACGACTTTCTAGTCCATTGCGCCACGACCTCGGTGTATTCTGCGCAGTCCGAAATGACGTCTCAGTAATTTTGAAACGAAGCTTTCTTGGCCTAAGCTCCCGGAGCTTGGTGCGGCTGATGCTCCTGGGTTGGTGCGTATCTCGCGGAGTGTGTCCTATAAATATGGAGGGATAAATTTCGAATGGTAACGCTAACAAACTTTCGCTTAAACATCTACTTGGCTTCACATCGTACCGTGGAAAATGCACTGACGTGATAGCGCACTGGACTATTCAGTGGTTGCTGATGGTCATATGCAGTAACAGCGGAGCTGCGCACCATTAAAATTCGCCCACGTAGTTCGCCCTAAACCACTCTACAGGCGCGCCAGCGAAGTATGGGACCTTATATCTTCTTTGTGTGTGCGTGCGTGCGCGCGCGTGCGTGTGTGCGTGTGTGTGTGCGTGTGTGCGTGTGTGTGTGCGTGTGTGTGTGTGTGTGTGTGTGTGTGTGTGTGTGTGTGTGTGTGTGTGTGTGTGTGTGTGTGTGTGTTTGTGTGTGTGTGTGTGTGTGTGTGTGTGTGTGTGTGTGTTTGTGTGTGTGTGTGTGTGTGTGTGTCTTTGTGCCACTGCTTTGCGAGCATCGGAATGATGCTCTTTGGATGCTGCTGAGTCGATGGATATCGGGTTAGATATATATTTCTTTATTTTATTTACTTACTTATTTCTTTTCACCGCGTGAGATCATGGAAGGGAGGACATCTGAATAAATATTGCAATATGAATAATATGAATAAGAAGGGTTCATTGCAATATTATGGCAAACACTTAGGAGGCTGTATTAGGCAGATATATACATAGCATAAATTGTGCTTGCAACATGAAAGTCAGTGCTGCAAAATATATACAATTTCACAAACGTAACGCCTGTCTAGCTTGCCTGTGCAACTACATATACATAGATGTTGACTAATGGGCTCAGAATACAATTTCGAGCAAGAGGGCGTATATAAGCCCTGTATGTTTACCAACAAGTTTGCGTTGGTTCGCGCATGTGCAATTAGCGTAATGAAATATAACTAACGATTTGAAGCATCCACTTATAATGTTATCTGGTGAATTATAAAACATACATGTCTTAGTTGAATGGCGCACGATATTCAATGTTTTTTTTATTTATTGACTTAATTTTCTTTGATTGAGTCCATCGGGTATATTTCGGTCTTAATCAACCAAGGACGAATCTTGTCTAACTGATGTCTAACATACGGCGCAAATTCTATGAAGGCGTCAGTGTAGCTTCCTTCACTCGACAAATGCAGGATGATCTCTAGCATATGCATTACCACCAGACGAACTACCGTAACCCTTATCTGCTTTCCTGGTGGACTCGTCAAGAGAGAGAGAAAGAGAATATAGAGTAGAATTTACTGACAGGAAAGACAGAGAGGTCGACCTGAGCTTGTGCGCTCTAGTCTGCTACTCTGCACTGGGGAAGAGGGAAGGGGAGTGAAAGTACTGGGATGGATGATGATCATAAGAGAAGTGGTATGTGCGCATGTATAGGAGGCAGTTGCCTTGCTAGAGCCGCTTATTAAACTTGATGTCCTGCAGAAACTTCAAGATCCCTTTAGTTGCACGTACTGAAGTTCTAGTGTCAGGTCTTGGGCCGAGGATAGCTTCCTCACACAGTGTTTGCCTGCCAACGCTGGCTAGGAAACTCACTAACGTCCTTCGCTCCAGCATATATGCTGGGCAATCGTACAGTATGTGTTCCAGTGTTTAAGCACCTGGCAGTGTTCACAATCAGGGCTGTTCGATTGGCCATTGAGGTGCGTGTAGCGACGGGTGAAAGCGACGCCCAGCCCAATTCTGCGTAGCAATGACGTTTTGCTCCACCTAACCTTCGGGGGCAAACAGAATTTACCGTCTGGGCCGATCATATGTAAGCGTCCGTTAATGTTGTTATCGCGGGCACTGTATGCTTTTATAAGGTCCTGCATGAGTGCCTTGATCATGCAGTTGGTGTCAGGTCGCGAGAAGGCAATCCGCACTTCATCAAAGGAGCAGAAGGCCGATCTTGATTACTGTCAGCGAGTTCATTGCCAATCACACCATAATGACTAGGCATCCATTGAAGATTGATCACGTGGCTATTTAACTCGGCACTGTGATGAAGTTGGGCGATTTCCAGCACGAGCAGGCATTATGGTCCTTACAT
This sequence comes from Dermacentor variabilis, assembly GCF_050947875.1. NCBI lineage: Eukaryota > Metazoa > Arthropoda > Arachnida > Ixodida > Ixodidae > Dermacentor > Dermacentor variabilis. Next base: position 115,012,594 of record NC_134571.1, on the reverse strand, counting down.
TAAAAAGCCTTTTAGCTCCTGTTCAGCTGATTTGGCATTGCAGAATACCGTCCATTTATGAGGTGTCTGTGTTCTCATAAAACGGACAGCCTCCTGTACCCCCGCAAGTTCCGCAGCCATAGATGTAGATTTGCGGTCTAATTTAAATTGCCGAGTAATTACAAGTTATGGGATGACAAATGCGGCCGTTGTGGCAGATGGCGTGACCGATCCGTCGGTATATACTTGTACAGTCCCACTATATAATGTAAATATATGGGACAGGGAGAGTAGTTTCAAGCCACTTGAGGAAACATGGGATTTCTTCATAATTCCGGGTATCTGAAGCCTCACTAGTGGTCTTGGCAATGTCCATGGAGCTGTCTCGGGGATATTGGTAGGCTGGAACCTGGCAGGTATAATGCTTGCGTGGCATGCAATTCCTTTAGAAAAACCACAGTCAAGGTTGCTTCTTGGAAGTGTTGACAGAGGATGGTGTGAGTGTCTGGTCAGCAGGCGAAGATAGCTTCGCAAAGGTTCACAAGACCTGTATATCTCGATTGGACAAGCCCGTGCTTCCGCTATTGCGCCCTTAGTTGACGTGCAGCGTGGCAAGCCAAGGCACATCCAAAGTGCTTGTGCCTGAAGGCTCTCCAGCGTGCGTATACAAGATGATCCCATGTTACATAGAACAGGCATGCTGTAGCGTATGTAGCCCACCAAAAGTGCCTGGTACACTTAGAGCGAACTTCGCTCAGAGGGGCTCCATCTGAGTCCAGATATTAAACGAAGAATGAAGTTGGTCATTTTAGCCCCAAGCGTAGTAACATGTTTGGTCATAGAAAAATTGCGGTCTATTATCACGCCAAGAAATCTGTGGTGGATGACTAAAGGGAGCGCCGTTCCGTCGACAACGATTGGATATTGTAGCATTGACTTGCGCGTGAATGTCAACACTGCACATTTAGTTGCTGAGCGTTGCAGGCCTCTACGGCGCTAGTACTTCGCCTTGATGGTAACCGCACATTGAAGCCTTGCACGCACTTGTGGACGTGACCCCAGATGACCAGATACAGATATCGTCCGCGTACGCGCTGATATGCGTTGTTTCAGGCAGCTCGTCTGCAAGGCCCACCGGTATCACATTGAACAATACTGGGCTATGGACGCCACCCTGCAAAACACCCCTGTGAAGGTCATGTCTATCAATCTCGCCATCCGAAGTGGACATGAAAATGGTGCGGCCACTGAGGTAACTGTACAGCCATGCATACATCCCACCAGCAGCTCCAATATTTTCAAGCGCCCGAAGAATCGAATGGTTTAAGACATTGTCCTGGGTACCTTTAATATCCAGAAATATTGCACATACCGGACGATGGCGTCTCGTTTCCTGTTGAACAGAAGATACTAGGTCTATCACACCATCAGTGGACGATCGGCGTCTTCCGAATCCATTGATAAAATCAGGAAGTCCACCACTTCTCCCGAGTAGCCATTCCAGTTTGCTCAGTACCATTCGCTCCATCACTTTACCGACAGAGCTTGCCAAGGCTATTGACCGATAATGTGAAAGATCATGTGGGCATTTCCCGGGTTTTAGCAAAGCCACAAGATGACTGCACTTCCAGGGGCGAGGCACACTTTCTGTGTCCCATGTAGAGTTGTAGGGCGTCAGGAGAATTTCTCCAGCTTTACTCCAAGATGACAAATCGCGGTGTATGTATTCCATCTAGTCCTGGACAAGATGACCGGTGGTCAATCTCGTGCATAGTAAAAGGCGCATCAAGACAGTGATCACTAGATGGTGGAAAAGTTAGCCGTGATTGCGTTGGTACACCGTTAGAAGAACTCACAAGTAATTTGCTGAAGTCATCAGCGACCTCAACTTCACGGCGGCCTTGCCGTACGGCCACAGCGCTGAACGCGTGCAGCTGTTGTGGAGGTGATCGAAGGCTTCGCACAATTTTCCAAATTCTAGAGAGAGGTTTTCTCGGATCCAGAGAGCCGCAGAATGATCTCCAGCGTTGTTTGTCGAGCTTGTCAGCGTGATGCAGGACATGACTCTGAGCCCGGCGTGATGCAGCGACGTCTAATGGGGAGTTGGTCCTTCTGTATTTCCGTTCTGCAGGGAGGTTAAGCAGAGGTAGTTCCGGTTGGTTACCCTGCCCGGGGGAAGAGTTAAGGGGGATAAAAGGAGAAAGAGAGTGGAACGGGGAGATAGAGAGCGAGACGAGCACGAACACAACGTGTACACTATGCAGCGGTAGGGGCGGCGTTCTTAAAGTATATCGTGAAGTCCCGTAGACAGCAGGAACCTTAATAACGCGGGTAAGGCCTTCAACGCGCATGTTCTTTCAGAGCACTGACCTAAAGCGCTCAGTTCTGATAGTGGACGATTGTCCACCTGGTCCAGTACTCTGCCTATCACTTGTCTCTGGGCACTATATCGTGGGCAGACGCAGATAATATGTGCGAGCGTCTCTTCACTGTTGCTTGTGTCGCACGTGGGGCTGTTGGCCATTCCAAAGGAAAGCATATGAGTTTGTGAAGGCAACGCCTAGCCACTGACGGTACAGCATGGTCTGTTCATGTCGTGGCAACCCAGCTGGGAGGTGCATCCGTATGTCCGAAGACAACGAACGCAAACGACACATGATGAAAACGTTCGAGACCCACAGGGGCAAAGTACAATCACGGAACATCAATCGCAGCCCAGCCGCAGCGTCTGTTCGTGAAATCGGAATGATGACTCGTTGACCAGATTCACGCGCAGATTGGGTGGCTTCGTCGGCGTGGTCATTCCCACTGATGTTAGAATCTATTATATAAGCGCGTTCTAACCATGCTCAGAAGGTCGGTAAACCCAAAAGTAACACTGTTACACACTCACTTATTTTTATAGATGAATGCGAAAGACTGGAATCAGCTTCTAAGGTTTGTGAGAAGCACCATGGACGCCATGAATTTCCAGAATTCACTATTAAATCTTTTTCGATTAGCTGGCTGTAAGAATTACGCAATTCCTTTTTTTATTTTTATGTATTTTCTTCAGCAGTGTGTGTTTTTTTTTTCTGCATTCCGTACAGACACCTATTTTGTTCTTGTATGTTTTCCTGAATTTTTCAGTTGGTTGTTTGCTCATCTGTATTTCATGTTGGTACTGGTGCTTGTTCTGATGTCATTTTCGTAATTTATAAGTTGCCTGTTTCGTTTTGTACGCGTTGTTACCGCGACAGCCCACATGCCATAGATGGGTATTTTTGTTCAATATAAAATTGTGCTTCGAAACGCCAAGCCCGCCACAACAGTCATATGATATTTCCTCGCAATTACTAGAATTACGACATCGAGTGCAGGCTAACGTGGAACGCATCATGTCCTTTGCCGTCACAGAGGAGCTCGAATATCCACTTCCGGCTTGCCATTTCTTCGTAAGACAGGTCACTGACGGGTTAATCCTAAAGCTCATTGGTGAGCCCACTAAGAGCTCGCTCAGAGTTGCTTGCGTACCATGGCGACAGATGTAGAAGCAGTGTATTCTGTCATCTGCTGGACTCTCCTGTTTGATGCACTTAGTTCGCGCTTGAAGATTTGTTGTGAGTCCAACATAACTTTTGACGCATCAGTAAGCTTTGTTGTTACCTTTAGGCCATAGTTATATAGAGTTTCATCTCCATCGCGAGGGCAGTCTGCAACAACGGGTAATCTTTAGGTACTTTGTGGTTACATTGTGCAACTAGTGATTCCGTAAATTCATAGATATTCGATGTGCCTCAGGAAAATTGCAGAATGATGTAACATCAACGTTCTATTTTCAGAAGCAAGCAGATTTTTCAGTCGTTGTGGAAATACCGCAGCTGGGCTCAGAGAGAAAAAAAAACAAGCTGTGCAAAATACAGAGAAAGGTGTGTAGGACGCAAGAAAGTGTCACCACATCCCAATGACATGCAGCACTATAGTTACATTGACCAAACGGGCAGATGCCTGAATGATAGGCTACATGAATACAACAACAAGCTTTAGCAAGCTGATAATGACAATGGCACAGTCGGCCCCCTTGGAAGCTCACAGATGTGTAGTCATCACAGACACTATATAACTATAGGAGGATTGCGCGAGGCGCGACAGCAAGGGGAAGCACATTCACAGATGCATAAAGCTTTGAGATCGGCAACTAAACACTGACGCCTCGGCGCATGCATATGTTCACTAGTTTGCAATGCCTTTCTGTCTGTACATGAAGCTTTGTGCTTTCAGTCGCATTCAAGGAAAAGAAAATCAGCTATGAACGTGTGTTGGTCACGTGAGGATATCATATTTGGCTCGCTATTTTGCGAACCTCAAGCTACTAGTCGACTTTCACGGCACCGCGCAGTGCGTTCCCTTCTACCAGACTCATTTCTCACCTCCTGTCGTTCAATAATTAAGGCAGTTGGGGCCCACTAAAGGATGTTCTAGGGACGTGATGTATGGATTTCGGGGATCGATACGCCGCTCGGAGGTCTTCCCGTATATCATGCCTCTACGGGCTTGTTCGCAGTTTCACTGCTGTTTTAGTGCGCGCGAGTGAGAGCGTGCTTTTGAACGTTAGCGCTTTTTTTTCACGCCTGCCTCTACTTGGCATGCTACTGCGGGTGCGCTTGCGAGCGAGCTTCTTTGCGCCCGCATGTTCTCCTCTACAAACATAGCAACCTCGGCGTTTTCTTGCAAACGTACGTGCAAACATGCGGATCTCAGTGGACATTTGTGCGTTATGCCAGCACAAATGTTTTGTGAATTCGATATATTCAGAGAGAATAAAAAAAAAAACAAGAATGTGGCTGCGCCGGTATGCAGCCAAAGTTTGACAGGTGCGCGGCTTCGATTCCAGTCCGTGAGCCCACAGGACTATAGAACTATAGCTTAATTACGTTTCCAACTTAAGAAACCGTTTTGCGTATACATGACCTTGTTGAGGCACTGGTTACCGTACGTACGTACTGCTCTCAAGTATAACCCACCTCTCATTTTTCTTCAGCATCATTACATCCACAGCTAGACAAAGACGATCTACATCTTGAAACCATCCAATGCCGATCACCTCACATATCCTTCCGAACATTTGTTACCATCTGTCACCATTTCGTTCCGACAGCAACCGTTCTCTTACTATAACGGTAAGGGAAAAGTTGTACATTCTACGCTTTTCAACATTTACGTAGGTCAACTTCGCTCTACTAACGGCAGTGGTAGTGTCATATATCCACCTTTGTCCTCAGTGCCACACTGCCATCTTCCTGTCTCTCAATATTATGCACAATCGCAACGTCCCTGCTCTACTTTCGACATGAAAAGATAAGTGCTGAAACAGTGTTCGAAATCAACTTTTATTTTTCTGTTGCTTTGAGAGTAGACAACGTCAAAAAGGAATAGAAGAGGGTAATATGGTGGCGTAAAATAAGCGTCACCATTATAAAGAAATATTACACAACACGAAGAAAGTGTTCTTTTAATGACAACAGAAGTTTACAAAAGCTGAAAGAGAACTTTGCGGTCGCGCAGGCCCTGCCGTCAGAAATTTGCGCTCGTGAGGGAATGTGCGGGCATGGAATTTTCAGAAGAAGGGACTGTTCCTCGCTGCAGGGTTGCACTTTCTGAAGAAATAAAGCCAGATTCACGTGGACCCTTTACTAGGAGAAGGATGTCGCCTGAAACACGGTATTAACGAAAATGAACTGTTTTCAGCGCAATCAACGATGCCCCAATTACCGTCCAAGGTCTTTCGCATTGCCTCCAACTCCATCTATTTTCTTTTCGCCTTTTCGCAAGAAGGAATGCTGCTATGTCATTGTGTCATAAACTTTGCGCCTTGTTCTTGATTCGATGTTTCTGCTTCCATGTTCCCTGCATGACATTAGGTGCGGAAATTGAGTGGCTTCTTTGTCGTAGTGTCCTGACGCTCGTTACTTCTACTGGGCTACAGCACTGCATGCAATTAATGTTTTGACACAATGCGGTAATATCAGAATTTTTCATCAACTATTCTTTATGTACGAATACTGCAGTAAGGAAAGAGCAACTAAATTATGCTCTCGGCGTTTCCTTGAATAGTTTACCTGAAACCGCTGACCTAATATAATATCTGTAATTAAACTGTTCTGTAATTTAGTTCACCGAAATTTCGATACAAGGCATAAGGATGTTTTATTCTTTTAAACCACAGGGAAAGATGTGTAATGGATGCCCGTTGCTGTAGCCGAAAGAAACAGCGTTAACCACGAAATCGTGTCGAGTAAGGTTATATCTCCCGCTCTTGCATATCCAATGCAATCCCCACGTGACGAACATTTGGTAAAGAAAATGCTTAACGACAAGGCTACTATTACATGCAGTGTACAAATGAAATAAGCTAAACATTACCTGTTATTGCGTTATTTTCATTGATGGCTGTGTACATATGCGTGATACTCTCTCAAGAAAAACTGCTTACACAGTATATCACGCAGTGGAACCTTATATGTGCAGTGTAGGCAGTAATAGTTGGGCGCCTTGGTCCAATCGAAGTTGATATCATCGTGGGACATGGAAGCACCAATAAAAATTCTAACAAGACTACTCTGAACAAACGTGAAGGCCCTTCAGTTTCAGTTTCAGTTTATTATTCTTTAAATATAGTGAATGGGCAAGAAACAATATGCAGACTGCAATGGAACCTTCGTTTAGTAATAACAATGGAGAGACGTATGAAAAATGAGCAAGCTACGTAAAACAAACGAACACAAATTAAATAAATGAAACACAATTGTCAGTATGCAAGGCTATAGTGCGTAAAATACTGTCAATACATACAAATGACAGATGTAGTGTAATAACGATGTTAACTTAGTTATGCGTGTAAAAAAAGCTTAAGGACATGACTAAATTCATGAAATGATGTATATTAAATTGTATCGGGTAAAGCATTCTACAGTTTTATAGCTGCGAATGGTGACGTCATTTTTCCAAATTTACAATGAACCATAGGCAGTAGAAAGTGGGAGTTACATGTAAACCTGGTAATAATATTAATCATGACATGTGTGAGATCAATGAATTCGTATGAAAGTTGTTTAGTAAATAATTTATAAAAGAACAAAGTTTTTACAACAAGGACCTTATTTTTCCCGAGTAATAGAGTAGAACTCGCGAAAAGAAAACGCTGCTAGTGATAATGCGTATTACTTGGTTTTGTAAGTGCTGAATAGACAAGAGATGACAGTAATATAACTTACAATGCACCCATAGGTCCTGTGAGGTATATCAAATAAATAAATAAATGCATAAATATGTGTTTCCCGAGAAACAATGCCGTAATTAATATAACTGTGAAGGAAAGGAATGTATAATGCTAATAACTGGTCTTTGTAGAAATATACTCTTGATTTGATTACTGCTCTAATGCCAAACGTACACTTTTGCTCTATATAGGCCATGTGTTAAAAAAACTTTAGGTTAAAGTCTAATTTGATCATCAAAAGTGATACACAGTAGGAAACAGTAATGTCGTGATCCGCTATAGTATTCTCAGGCATGCCAGGTAGTACTCTAAGGCTTGATCGGGAAGTCATGAATTGAGCTTTGGTAGGATTGATAACTAAATGATATGGAGCATGCAACAAACAATCTGTTCAAGCTCATTGTTCAGTTTAAGGAGTAACGTTGCTAAAGATGCGCCACACAAGTTGATAGTAGTACCACATGCGTATAGTACGCAATGTGCGGGTTTAAGACGCGTGGGTAAATAAGTAATATAAATACATTACAGTAAGGGAGCTAGTGTGGAGCTTTGTGGTACACCTTCATTAATATCTTTGTTATCACATTACGGAGCTCCTGAAAAAAACTATTTGTTCTCTATTATGCAAATATGTATATATATATATATATATATATATATATATATATATATATATATATATATATATATAGAGAGAGAGAGAGAGAGAGAGAGAGAAACTTCATTGCACAGGCACAGATATTACGGAGGGGCCCCATTCGCCTCTGCCGCCTGCCTGACCTGGCTAATTAAGGACTTTTGTCCTGCCAAGTTGGAACGGGCGACCTGTGCCTCCCACTGCTGCATTGATGCATTGCTGTTTGGCCTATGAGGGCGCTTAGTGCACTCCCAGGTTACATGTATTAGGGTGGGCATGCCACCGCGCCAAGGGCAGTTGGCTCTATAGCGAGCGGCATACATGGAATTTTGCCATTTTAGATGGGGGAATATCCCAGTCTGTGTTTTGCACCAGTTGGCGGCCCCTTCTCCGCTAAGTTATGCGTGAGGCGGCGGGTATTTCCTGCGCACTCCGCGCTGATGAGCAAGGATGTCTTTGCACTTAAGTTGTTGGCATCTTGAGAGGACTAGTGCGAGTGGTTGGGGTTAGAAGAGGATGCCGTCGCTCGGTTGGTACAACCTCGAGCTAACGCGTTGGCCTGTTCCTTCCCTTGTACCCCCGCGTGTCCCGGGTAACAGAGTAGGCGATGATGTGGGCTGAAAGATTTGGGAAGTATCGCGAAGCTAGCCGCAGTCACGTGGCCCTTAAGAAACACGCGACATTTCTCCCTGGAGTCTGTGACCACAGCCGAGTCCCTTTGCGAATGCTCTGCGTGAGCGAGGTAGCTTATCATGCAGATAACTTTTTAGGAGTTGTCGTACTGGGCTGGTAATTACCAGGGCTTCTAGCTTAAGAAAGAGTATGTTAAGATTAATGGTGTCAAAACCTTCACTATAGTTTTCTCTACGAAACTGAAAGAGTAATATGAACGGTACTTTCTTGTGGATAGAGCGGACAGCTAGATCATATCAACAGTTAAACTTGCGCGCACACATATTCGAATCTTTAATTTTTTTGTTATTTTTTTATTCAAGCCTTGCAGGCGAAATGGCCTAAACTTGTCGCCTTCAGCAATTCTGACCCCCTATAGGGTGCGACGGAAAGGAACACATCGAGCCCCACTATGCGATACTGTTAGCCTTTTCTACAATTCACAATCTGAGCAGCTGCTTTCCCCACTGGTGAAGTTATTCTGAGTTGATGGCCATGGCGCGCAGCTTTGCTCTGCGGTGCCTCGGAGTAGGAATAATTCATGAAGGCGCCGAAGGCAACACAAGATCTGGGTTGGCATGCTTTAACTATGATGTGCCCGAGTCCGCCAGATGGGTTCTCTACGAGCAACACGCCCTCCTTTCTCCCTTACGGAGGCGTCATTACGTGTTTTGTCCTACAAAGCAATACCGAATACGCCGGCGGAAGCGTTCAGTCATACAACGGCCAGTACAAACGAGAACGTACTAAGCGAAACCTAGTGAGGTTATTCTAGACATGCTGTTGCATTGAAGTAATGCGAGGAAGCTGTGTGTGCTGATTTTTCAAGCGCAGCAACCATTATTCTTGGCGCCACAGTTCTTCACCAGTCTAAGGCAGTGAAATGAACCTTCACATCGCAGTGAAATGTTAGCGAAAGAACAGTGCATGCTTAAGCACCAGCAACTGAGAACCCGACTTTTCAAGTATGTTTGTAGGTTCGCTACAAACATATTTGCTTGGACTTTTGTTCGCTAATTTACCAAGGATAACCACAGTAGTTACGTCATAAATTGGGCTCTTGCTGCTACTGTGCCTGAACTAGTTATGAGAAACATAAGCGGAGCTAAAGACAAGTGATGGGATGCCGTAGACACGACGAACATACCGGTGCAGTAGAATGGTTAGCAAGGGAGGCACCGACATGTTATCAGGTACAGTACGTTCCTTGTGCACGATTTTAAAGCGAATAGTTGAAGGAGTACTACTCGCAAATGTGCGGCTGTTGTCATGCCACCATGGCCGTCACATTATCCTCATTCCGTTATGCAGTCCTGGAGAGGCTGTCGACGTCACCAGACCGTCGCCGTCGTCACGCTGCCATGTTTTCCGTTAGAACATGTAGAAAATAATTTGCGCCGCCATCATCAAACACCGTTATCGTCACCAGCAGTGCATTTCGGAAGCATTGCTGGCGTATCCCTTTGATTTCTGCCGTTCACGTAAGGTAACTGTTTACATTGACAATGGTGTTCGATGATTCCCTCCAATAATCTTTTTTTTTTAATTGAGGATATTACGTACTGGTCAATGTTTAGTTCTTCATATATGAATATTAATGAATATGTCAAGCATGAAGCACGAGAGACAGGGCGAAAAAACAGAGCTTTGTCGAAATTGAAGAAAATGCATCCACTATAGAACGCAAGATTAATAAATAAGTCTGTAGTATAGAGGACACAAATTGTTTCAAATGAAAGCGGTTTTCCGGACTAATGTTGACAAGCGATAAAGAATGAGTTAGTCTCATCAAAGAAGACAGACACTGAGGCAAAAATAATGTGATGAAATATTTTACTGAGAATTCTATTCAGTGAATTTCACGTTAGATCTCTGGCACTTATAAGTTACCGGAGCGAGTGTCATAACGTCCCCAACGTCCTGTTCGCATATACTGTGTCGTGACCTCGCAACACAGTATCCTAGCTCCTAGAAGTTTAACTCAAACTAAAACAGAAAAGCTGTTTGGTCATTTATTTAACGGTACCTCTTCACTGGACCGAATAAAGTTCTTTCGCTCACTCAGCCAGTCATAACCTGAGGCTTGAAATTTCTTTAGAGTTTATGTCTACGATTCTTACTTAACAGAAATGAACAGCCGAAATTTTCATGCCAGTATCCTTTGAAAGCCAAGTGCAATGAAATTTTGCACCATATAAAAGACCTGGGTGCTGTAACGTAAAGCTATTCCAAACTTTTCTATTTCACTTCTGCAATCAGCCTTCCGCGATTGGTCAAAAACATCCCCACTTTGCCTGTCTGTTACATGACGTCACGAAAACCGTGATAGCTCCCCATTTGATATGACGTGCACGCACTGATTATGCATGATTGGACAGAACAAAAGAAAAATAGTTATTTCTGATGTGACACCTTTTTGCCATTAGCCCTCGGCTAGTGGTCTAATGTTTTCGGGCTACACCCACTTCGCCTGCCTGCTACGAACGTCACAAAACCAGGAAAACTCCCCACGTCAAAGTTACGTGTACGCGTTAAAGATGCATGAATATGCCGAAAAAAACTGGGACAATATAACGTAAAACTATTCCAATATTTTTATTACAATATCCTGACATCAAATTTGCGCAACCGCCGACGCAAGTAGCGAGTGGTGAGCCGCAGGGTTGTCTGAACAGACCAATCAAACGCTCTCCTCGTTCATAGGAGGTAAATTTTCTTTGGTTGAACAAACGAATAACATTGCCTACACTGAACGACTTGTCGTATGTAATTGGCTGACAAGAGGCGAGGAGCACGCTCAAGCGATGAGGGATTCGGTGAAGCAGAGACAGTGCACTGAAAGTCGATAACCGTATGAAGAGGGTGGTGCCGGCGCCTACGATTGGTCTGCTTTCCCTTACTAGCTTGCGATGGCTGGTGAAAAATCGCGGCGGCATGCAACGGAAGCTTACGAATGACGCTAAAACGGATCCTCAGCAAAGAAGAGTTGGCAGAATCAGGTCGTAAACGTGCCGGAAGTGCTCGAAAACGTTACACGGCCACACAAGAAGTTTTATTATACGCAAATAAACCCATGCTCTCCGGTAGATGCGAGTAGCCAGCGCCTGAGCGATCGGCGGCAGCCATTTTTTATTCCTTCCGGAAGGGGGCAGCCTGTGGCTATTCAAAAGAAGATTCAGTTTTGTTCGGCATATTAATGCATCTTTAATGCGTACACGTCACTTTGACGCGGTGAATTTTCGCGGTATTGTGACATCGCGTGACTGGCAGGTGAAGTGGGAGCAGCCCGAAAACTTTTGACCAAGAGGCGGGGGCTAAGGGCGAAGAGGCATCGAATCAGAAAAAAAGCTGCTTGTCTTTTTTCGGTCAAATCATGTATGATCAGTGCGTGCACGTCATATCAGATGGGGAGGCATCGTGGTTTTTGTGACGTCGCCTGACAGACAGGTGAAGTAAGGGTGGTCCAAGAAAGTTTTTGACTGATCGCGGAGGAATGATAGCAGAATTGGAATAGAAAGGTTTGGAATGGTTTTACGTTACAGTGACTCTGAATTTTCTTCTGAATTCAGACAACTACAAACTGGCTCCTTACTCACCCCAGTGTTAATGTATCATCCGTCCTCGAAAGCATATGTGAGTGATATGTGCCGAATGTGCCAGCGGGAGAGGGTCACTCTGACGCACATCTTATGGGATTGCGCCAAGTTCCCCGACGAAGCTTCGACAAGTACAACGACTCTGCCGGGACTCGTGGCTGCGGCGGAATGCTACGACCATGAAATCTAAACATGGGCCGTCCAGCAGGTCTCGACGGCTCTTGAAAGACAAAGGTCGAGTGAAACCGACGGAACGCTGCCCCTCAGGGCGACCGACCGCGGGAGTTACATGCGCTTGAGTTGAGTAGATACCACCCGCTGAGAAGACGTCAGGGCCTGCGTCGCGGTGCTATTTAGTCATGGTGTCGTTCTGCAGGCGACTAAATAAAGTCGTTTCTCTCTCTCTTTCTCTCTCTCTCTCTCTCTCTCTCTCTCTTTGAATAGAAGCGGGCTGCCCCGTTCCGAAAAAAAATAAAAGATGGCTGCCGCCGATGGCTCAGGCACTGGTTACTCGCACCTGCCGGAGAGCATGGGCTTATTTGCGTTCAATAAAACTTTTACGTGCCCGTGTAACGTTTTCGAGCACTTTCAGCAAGTTTATGACCTCCTTCTGCCAACTCTTCTTTGCTCACCATCAGTTTTAGCGACATTCGTAACTTTTAGTTGCATGCCGCCGCGATTTTCGATCAGCCACTGCAAGCTCAGTAAGGGAAAGTGGACCAATCACAGACGTAGTGCACCAATCACAGACGCCGGCACCACCCTCTTCATGCGGTTATCGACATTCAGTGCACTGACTCGGCCCCATCGAATCTCTTTCCACTTGAGCGCGCTCCTTGACTCTTGTGAGTCAATTAGATAAGGCAAGCCGCTCAGTGTAGGCAATGTTATTCGTTTTTAGAGCAAACAAAAGCGACCTCCTATAAGTGAGCAGAGCGTTTAATTGGTCTGTTCAGACAACCCTGCCAGTCACCACCCGATGCCTGCGTCGGCAGTTAGTCAAATTTGACGTCAGGAGATTGGAATAAAAACATATTGGAATAGTTTTACGTTATAGAGCCCCTAGCTTAAGATAGTGTGGACATAGAAGCGCCTCCATGCTACAATTGACCTGTGAAATACGAGCGGTAGACTCAAGAAAAGCCCGCAAAATTAGTAATTCTTAAATCAAATTGAGAAAAAAAGACTGCTCCATTACCGCTCGCCGGAAGTGACGCATGTCCTGTACTCTCTGGCTTTTCTTGGCAATGAAGGGAAAGCTACAGAGGCGGAGCTTCTGCACATGTACTTCTACGCGAAATAGTCCGATTTGGAGCGTTTTGATTTTAGTTTCGGTTTGTCAATCTTCCATAGCTCATGTGCATGTTTGAAGGCCGGCAAAGATAATTCAGCAAGAATTTATAATAGCGAATCGACGATGTTGGACTTGTCAGTCGTTCCAGCCTATGGTGAAAAAAGTAACTTATGAGGAATATTTGCACGCAAAAAAATAGTCATGTCGTAGTGATGTTCCCGATTATGGGGCGCGTACCACAGAGTTATATTTCGCTTCGTTTTAGTGAGGATAAATAAGTCTTGTCAGTGATTCAGCTGATATACTCACGCTATTTGAAATAGTGACCTGAAGGTACAATGAGCTGATGGCAAAATGAAGAGTTTATTGGTGGAGTAATACTTGAAATGCTTCAATATACTTTTTTTTTATTTTTACTTAACGCCTCCAGTCAGCAGCAGATTACTTTTATGAGACACAAATTGGAACATGAATATGTACTATAACACAAAGTTCGACAAGATAACAAACACCGACAAAAGTCAAAGCCCGAAGAGACCTGTCCTGAAAATCAGAAAGTTTAGTTTGGAAACACCCTTGGCCAAATAGAACACGAAGAAGAGAAGCAAAACAATCAGGATGTTTCTCCTCAGGCAGCAGTCTCACTTCCAGAAACTTCGGAGCTGCTGCTCGAGTCTGAGCCAAGCTCGATTATCAGGCTCTTAAAATTGTCGTCAATTTTGTCATCCCTGTCCACTTAATTCGTTTTCGATTCTTTCAACATGACCGCAGTTCCGCCTCCAGTTATACTCGCTTACTAAGTGAATTCCTGCATGCAACTTTTTTTCCTACTTTGTAAAGCCTAAATGTTACGTTATTTGCGGCCATATGCCTTTTAACTTGCTTCCAAAGTAGCTCTATCGGATTGAATTCGCAGTGATACGGCGGCAACCTTAAAACATCATGACAAGCTGCTTTGCCGAGAGTGTCAGTTTTGTGCCCAAGATATATTTCCTTGGCTCATTCACATCTCCAGCAACTTCACGTTTAGCTGATCAGTATAGAACGATAGGTTCTTGGTTCTCAGCCACGACTGAATATCACGTCTTCTACTGGATATAGATGGCACCTTTACAAGCTGCATTACTGGCGTTGTGCATGATGATAACGCTAGCGGGTTCAATGTTCGGCAATAATTTGTCAATGAGCAACTTCTCAAAACAGTGACCATCCATCTTTGCATGGTAATCATCAACGCTTTTCTTTGCACGAAAGATAATGCGCGCTCCATTTACGAAACCTGCGTGCATAGACCACAATGAGGCCACCGCCATTGCTTGCTGGAGGTCGAAGACCTGTCGCTGTTCCTTGCCGGAAAACTACTTGTCGTGTTACAATATGACTGTGTTCCCGCAGCATTTCTTTTGTGTGTCCTGCAGTCACACAGGTCTCGTCTAAAAAGCACTAGGTCCTGCAATGGAAATGGTACGCACACTTGGTATTACACTTCATTCTATAACGTGCACATTAGCGAACGGCTTCCAATCCACAAAAATTGGCAGCGTCGCAAGACGCCATCAACACACAATCCAAAGCAATAACGAGCTTTGTATCGTTTTGTTTTAAAACGCAACGTGCAACGTGCTAGGACGCTACTTCAGCCCCGCCATATTCCACAGAGTGACGCGTAATGAGCGAGCTTTTGGTATACATAACTTTTTTACTTCCATCCGCATGGTCCGCAGTTATTTTCGGCGCAACACGACAATGTCCTGCCTTTCCAACAGCGCACAGTTCTGCTTCGTCTTCCCGAACGCGAAGCCAATGTCGTTTAGTAGTCTGCGCACAGTCTTTTCACTGGCACCAGGCATTTGAATGACGGGGTCAGTTGACACATCTTTAGATATTTGCGCCGACGTAGGCAGCTCGTTACGCATGAACTATTGATGGAACTCGTGTCTCAAGGCACCAAGCGTGAAGCAGTCATACAGCTGCGTTCTTGTCCTTCCAGTTTTCTCAGAGCTCCTTCCGCACTTGATGTCAGGTCTTCTCCACTTAGGAGATAGCAGCGGACCTCGAAGGGGGGCTCTGCTTGTTATGCTACCATCGCCCATCCTGCTCACGCAACATACACTCAGGCCGGTCAGCTGCTCGCTCTTTTATGCACGGCGACGTTAGTGAGCTCCGGATGGACATGCGCGGTTGCAGCGTAAACGTTGCATACCGTTTGCTTCGTCTGCTTAGACAGCGGTTCGCTGGCGAAGTTCGTCACAACCTTCTATGACGATTCGACGGAAGAGCCAGAAGGTTGCGAACGCCAACTTGAAGACGGAGACGCCATTTTGCCTTTGAGGTGCGCATAAAAGTATCGTCATTTCTCAAACGTGCAAACACGCGAAACTGCGAAGCATAAAGTAAAGGAAATATAATAATCTCCCTCGTGTGCGCTTCGTTTTCCTTAAAATAGCTTCCTGTAAAAAATGAAGCGATGCTTTATATTAGTATTATTATTTCTCACGCAGAAAACACGGACGCAATTGTCCTTCTTTAGCGGTAGCACTCGCGTAATTTGGCTCTGTAGCCTCCGCTTCATTGTCAAGAAAAGCTGTCTGCGAGAATAGGGCGCGCGACTCATCGGCATGACCTTCAAGATGATGTGGTGCGAGCGGCGGCGCGCGACGCGCTGACAAATCTGGGAGGCGGCACGCCGGGACATACGTAATACACAGCGTCGAGATCCAGCTGTACGCGTCGTTGGCTAAACTGTTGTTTAAAGGCTGCTAACAAGAAAAAATATGCAATTACCAGCCCTGCAGCTTTACTAAGATTGCTTTAGTGGTATGTACGACTTCATAAAAATTTAGTCCGAGTAAAATTTCACTGCAGTTGGCCTTATTTAGCTCCATGAAGTTACTCGTGGAACCGTTAGCAAGATTCATGAATTTAGGTGCTTCTGTAGAAGCGTTGGCAACGTAGCATTGAAGAATATTTGAAATGGAAGATGGCCTAATTGTACTCATTTGCAGCATGGCAGCAAGCAGACCAGATGTGATCAAATTTTTCTTTGCACTGCCCATTAAAACAGACTTCTCTTTCTATTTATTAGCTCTGGTCGTGAGTTATACCAGGATTATCGTGATTCTCACAAACTATTTCCCCGAAGCAGAAAGCGATAAGAAAACACTTGACATTTTATTCTTATATTTAGTACATCTTACCCTAATTTAGTCGTTGTTTTTGTTAATAGAATAAGTAATGAATAATTAAATATCATGCTTGAATTGTAATTACACATGTGACTGCCCTGCTTTTGTAGTAAATTTCAATTAACAGTCTAAGTAGCTAATATACGTGTTCTAGCGTAAAGTGAATGGCTAACCGAAAATTTATGTCGTATGGGAAAGTCAACGGTGAAACTGCAAGTTACAATAATGGAAATGAAGTCGAGCGTATTGGTGAGGAAAGAAATCTGGGAGTTGCCTTACGAACGAGTTGTGCAATGTTATATTCAAGGCTAAGGTTACGAAATCAATCATGTTCAGTTGGATATAACTTTCAATAGATCACAATATGCAAAGGACCCCACCATTTAAACGAGGGAGCTGCTATAGCAAGTACACTTGCTTCAAAGCGTTATCTGGCACGATGGATGGTATATATAAGACGTTTACCTATTAATACGAATGCAAGGAAATACGGAGGCTATACCGGGAAGTTAACGAAGTGCGGTTACTACACGTTCGGGCACTCCGCGGTGTTCAACCGCACGTCGTTTCAGAAGTATGCGGTATATCTAAGTAAAATATATAGCCAATATGCATAATGTTTCGGTAAAACACGGCGAATAACGCCGAGCACTGCACGCTCTTCGTGGGTACCGTATCACATTACCGTGCGTTAATTAGCCCAACGCCTAAAACGTGTGCCGTTTGCGAAAGACCACGCGGGACAGGATTAGACTTCGTGGCGTTAAATGAGCGTCAGTGCAAGGAATGGTGGAAAGATACTAAGTTGCGTAAACCTTCTTTATGGTTGCCATCTGAAATTTTGCCCTCTAGAAGCGCCGCTTGGAGGAGGAACTGCTATTTTAGAATTCTATTTTAAGCGGAAAGCTCAATATTCCTGCTATATACATATGCAAAAATATTTAAACAATCACTTCTAGCCTTATAATAATTAGTTGAGTATATCCAAGAACAGAAGCCATAATTTGAGAGCCCTAATTATAACCTATCCTGCTTTCAAGACCACGTCGTACGTAATAAATCAGATGGGCATGAGGAGAGCGTGAACAGGATTAATGAGAGCGGCCGAAAACTTCAAGAAGAGCGAGAAACTCGTATTTCCTGCGAAGACATTTCGAAGCCATAAGAAAGAGCTTAGTGACTTGCCCCGGCCTTTCTGAAACTCTGAAAAGGCTACTTCGATCGAAATTGTGGGGCTCACGGTCCCTACATTGGACCGTAGCCTAGGGACACCCTAGTGGAGCGCTAGGGGTTATTTTTAGTATCAAGTCAAGCGCAAAAGCGAGACCGAGCGTATGGACACTCTTACAAAAATGGCATACAAAACGGCCTTACGGCTGCCGTCAAGCACAAGCACAAAGGACTTACTAGCGCTAGGGGTGTACAACACCTTTGAGGAGCTAGCAAGTGCCACGCTCATAGCGCAGAGGGAGCGCCTCAACAAAGCACAACAGGAAAGGCACCCTCTTCAACGGCTAGGGTACCCCCCTGACACCTCAGTACTGCAAAGAAGAAACACAACTCCTGCCTAACCACATTAGAGAGAACATTGTAGCAGACCCTATCCCCGAGAACATGCACCCCACCTAAAATCAAGAGAGGAGAGCAACGCGTGTCCGCATGATGCACAAACGCTGTTTGAGAGACCCAGGTGCATACTACACGGACACTAGCCCATATCCCTCGTCGCCTCGTCGTGGGCCCAAATACGCAATCGCCATCGTCATTCAGGGGAATCAGGTAGCCTCTTCCTCCATCCGTGCTACATGCAGCGCAGCGGCACAAGCAACAGCGATAGCTCTCGCACTTCGCGAAGCCGAGAGCAAGTGAAGGTCCGTCCGCGTCCTTACGGACTCACAAGCAGTGTGTCGTTTGTACATGAAGGGAACACTCCCTATACAACCATTCGAATCCTGGGCCGCTCACCAGAATGGTCCCACAGTATCGTCTGGTGCCCCGGACACAAAGGCCTGCGAGGCAACCGAGAGGCGGACTGCGCAGCTCGAGGTCCCACTAGCCGAGCGGCAGACCACACCGTTCTTCAGTCCCCGACAGACCGACGAGCGACCCACGAGTTATTAACCACAAGTCAATGAATATTACAGGACCAACGCCTCGAAAGAACACAGTACGCTCCCTCACACAAAGCTCTCAATAAACTCTAGGCTAGGAACTGGCGCCGCCTGCAAACGAACACATATCCACGCTTGCCTCTTCTACACGCAATCTCCCCGGGCAGATATACGTCCCGGACATGTCCCTGGTGTAGCAACCACACAACGACACTCGCGCACGTTACACATGAATGGACCGACCATTCGGGCAACGCAATTTCGCCACGAGTCACAGCACACACACTCACTACGTGGTCTTGGGAGGCTAGGTTCTCCGAACTGGACCTGGGAAGCCAACTGGCGACCATCGACCAGGCCCGGCGAGCCGCCATTGCCAGTGGAGCCCTGTCAGAGGGAGCCACCCAGGAATAAACCGCGCAACGATTTCTGCAATAATAAAGTTCACCCTCCTCTTACCACCTGAGTTTACCTAACGTGCACCGAAAGCACAGTTAACGCGCTTTTTTTTTTCATTCACCCTATATGGGAATGCGGCCATGGTGTTCGGTGATCAAACCCGCGACCTCGTGTACAGAAACGCAGTGCCATAGCAACCAAACAATCACGCTAGCTTCGTTTCGATCAAGTGTGCGTTCTAATTGCGCAAAGTTAAACACGTCCGTCGCAGTTTTACTGCTGGCTAGAATGTCCTCATATCGAAAGAGAATACCTCATTTTCCCAACTATAGTCCACTTACTGCGTATAGTCCGCACGGTCAAATTTGTGTTTAAGATCCCCCCGGCGTACGCATGTACGCCCGGGTGATTTCAATACATCGGGGAGCGGCACGAAAAGAGACCGGCGCTCGCTCTCCCGCTATTCGACTTAGCGTTTGCGATGCCGCCCTGGAGTCAGTGAGAGAATGAACACTTTATTGAGCTCTAATAATTGTGTTTTTCTGCGGCTGGGGAGGATTCTTCAGGGGAGTCTTCCTCCTTGTGTCCTCCCCGGAGGTTTTCACTCGCTGCTTTGTCCGTCCCCTATCGCAATGGTCGGCTGCCCTCAGTCCGGGGCTCCACTGGCTTCAGCTCTTCATCGTGCACGCCGCACTAGACCTTGCTCGTCTTCGCAGTGGTCGCTGGACAAGAGTTCCTCCCATTGCTCCGCACTTGGGTGTGACATGATTGGGACTATGTCAGTTTGTTGACATGCCCATGTTATGTGCCATAATGTGGGTTTCTCATTGCACCATGGACATTTGTCCTTGTATAGTGTGCGGTGAATTTCACTTGAAATTACCGACGGAAGTGGACCTTGTAATATACAGTTCGTTTACCTTGTTAGCCCACGAACACATTGTCCTTTATCGACTTCAACTAAAGGCTAAATCCCCTTCCAACTTCTGAAGCGAATAGCCTCGTTTGACTCGTCCACCCGTTTCCGTGGTTGGTGGTCGGTGGGCTAGGATTGGTGGACGGACTGATGATAACGAGCCGGTGCAAAACGCGCGTGCTTACGCGCAACCGAGTCGCGGTGCAGGTTTGCCAACGTTATCGCTGATTGATACGCACGTCCTATTGCGCGTGAGCTTTGATGTGACGGAAGGGTTGTGCGCGGTACTTGAACGCTCGGCAATAAAAATGTTCGTTTGTTCGTCCATTCGCTCGTTACCTCGATGAATCGTTGGAGCTGTTTGCTTACATTGATAATCATGATCGTCTATGGTTTCTGTACATTTGTTTTTAATGAATTTCGGCACGCTCACACGACGTAACAAGATCTTCTGCTAAATAAACGCGATGCTTCGGAAACCATCGTAGTAATATATTTCGGTAATCATGAGCCCTGCATTTCCATTCCATCTACTATCTCCATTGGGATTCCTAAAGGCTTGGTTTGGAGTTAATTTTACTGGGACACCAAAAATAAAAAGGCGAATATCTCCTGAATTGCACAGGTATCTTCACGAAGTCACCGCCATGTTCATGATTTCTCAAGTAATGCCAGTTAGCTCCGTCTCTAAATAAAATTCTGATTTGGACGCGCACACCAAGGCAAGGACATCATGTTAACCAAGCAATGATAACCGTCAGATAAGTTATTGAGCATGCACTTAGAAAAAAAATCAACAAGCTCATATTACGTAACTCTAGATGATTCCAATTACATGACAGCGTTATTCATTGAACTTCATTCAACATTGTTCATTGAAATTCGTTGAAGGCTGCTGCATTGCAGATCCGGTCAAGTGTCGCCAGACTGCGGTTACAAACAACCACTTCGTATTAATCTCATCTTATTGTCACAGAAGTAGTACACATGGAGGAGGCAAATTTACCAAGCGCAGATTTCCAGAGAACGGGTTCAGGGCTTTCTTGGCTCAGCACGTTCGCGGGCGTAGAGTTATAACACTGACACCATATTCGCCTTAGCAGTCCGAAAACGTACTTTCCAGCGAGCTCTTAAGGTATACGCCAGAGCTCAAAAAGCCGCTTAGTTCATCAAGACTCAACGAACCATCCAATGCTCTGCATGGTGCAGCTGCTTTCAAACAAGCCACAAGTACTGCGGAATGAACGCATTTGTCAGGCGTAATGGCCGGAGATAATCTCCCAAGTAGCGCCATAGCGTTCAAGCTTCTCGCATTAGCGTGAGAGTGCACCATCGCCTCGAAGGATTATTTTGCGCAAGGGGCCATTTCAAAGCGAGATAAGCCGAGCGGGAAAGCGCGTAGGCAACGGGAAAGATTTAGCCGGCGCCAAATAATGTGGCCTCTTTCACGTCAAGTGCAATACATGCCCCTTCTAGAGAGTTATCACCAAAGTCTACTTTCCGGTGCACTTACGGTAAAGTTCCTGCAGCGATATAGCTCAAAAGAAGGCGCAAGACACTGCCATGGCGCATTCAATAGTTTCGCAAATTTATGTTTCGCTTTTCTTTCTGTTTTCACTTGTTTTGTGATACGGAACCGTGCATTTTCTAGGTAGCTTGCCGTTGGGGATGCTAACGAGGTGGTGCAATATGCATGTATTTAAGTCTACTGTTAAACTGACCCGCCATACCGACCCTGCGAAAGTCGATGGCCAGCGAAGCTGTTAGAAAACCACTGGAATGTCGTCGATGGGGATGTGAAATGTTTTATTGTTCTGCCTAGTCTTAGCAGGACTCCGTTATTGAGCATTACGATTTTGCACTCTTCGACGCTCATCGTATTCACGCTGCTCTTCGGCAGTTTTTGAGTGGTCTACCCATATCGGTCTTGCGATGAACTGAATGAGTTGTAAGGCAGTTCTCCCTCTTTTATATGAAGTTTGGTGACGTCACTCGTTCGTCTGCTGCTGTTGCCCCTTTCCCACCGGAGGAGCTTACGCAACCGTAGTCTTTACCGGGAAAGGCACGCGCGGAGAAGGAACGTGCCTCGCATTGTTCACAGGCGCCTTATCATCCATCATGCCGTTTTGACGCTTGTTTTGACGCTTGTTTGGTGCTTTTATTTATTAAAATAAACAGTGAACTCGTGTGTTGTATGCCTGATTCCAAACGAGATATGCACTTTTTTTTATCTGGCGACGGACGCGAGCAATCCCGACCATCTAGAGGATAGCAGCTTCGCTGTAAAAAAAACATTTGTCGGGCTCGGCGTCATCAATAAGGAAGTTGTGGAAGTGAAGCCGAAACAAACGCGTACCAGAAGGTAACGTATTTGACCCCTCAACAGTGTACCATATATGAATAATAATATTTGGGGTTTTACGCGCCAAAACCACTTTCTGATTATGAGGCACGCCGTAGTGGAGGACTCCGGAAATTTTGACCACCTGGGGTTCTTTAACGTGCACCTAAATCTAAGCACACGGGTGTTTTCGGATTTCGCCCCCATCGAAATGCGGGCGCCGTGGCCGGGATTCGATCCTGCGACCTCGTGCTCAGCAGCCCAACACCATAGCCACTGAGCAACCATGGCGGGTACCATATATGAATCTAGCTGAAGTTCGCCAAATATCGCTAATGTTTCTATATCTAATGATGTTACTTCTATGCTATATGGCACGAATCTAGGTTCTGTTGCTTTTTCTGTAGAGTATCATTTGTGTAGCAGCTGATGGAAGTTGTTAGCGGCACTGCCTCGGTGCTTTAGAATACAAATCTTGTAGCATTGAGAAAAGTAGACATTCGGCATTGTTGGTACGACATACTGAAACGGAAACTGGACAAACAGGCACCCTCCGTCAACCTTGTCTTCTTGCGCTTCACTTGTAGCATGTTCTAGCACCAAACACGAGAAATTTCTTATCAGACAATTTACGCTATAAGAAAATCAACACCTTAAAACATACCAGGGATGCACGCAACTTTCATAAGCTCAAGGGACCCCTTGCTGGTAGTTGGGTATAGATAACATGTGACGTCCACTTCAAGGCCTATATTACTTATTATAGAGTGCGCCTTGTCACAGCCCTTTCCGAGGAAGCAGATCTATATTTGCTCAAAGAGTGCTTAAGCTCTGATATCATTAGCAATCCAAACTGCGTTTGTAAGGATGACGCGAGAGTTTTGCTCTGAAAACGACAAGCTATCTTTTGACAGGGTGTTTTACCGTATTGCATAAATACACTCACTAGATATAGCAAAACTGAGCGTTTTAACTTATGGCCATGCTAAACTTAGAAAGGCCACTGAAATATCGGAAAGCTTTGGCCGTGTATTATGCGTAAGGTCAAGCCGAGGATTCATATGAACGCGCACCGGTTTTGTTGGAATGAAAATTCCTGAAGGTCCCATAGTGTGTGGCCCCACTGTAGCGAAAATAGCTACAACGGCTGCTAGGGAGTAGATAATGAGCACCGGGCAAAACTCGAGCGTTTTTTTAAGAAGAAAAAGAAGAAGAAGAACTTTATTCTTTCTTTCAAAATAAAAAATGAAGTAAGCAAGAACCAAAGACTTATCGACAGAAAAGGGCTGATGCTCCAGATAGCATTTCAAGCGGAGAAAGCGCGCATACAAGAAATGAAATGTGATGTAATTCCATTATAGATATAGACACAAATTGTACAATGAACTACCGAATAGCAGTGTCAATAAAGATAGTAATTATTTTGGATGAAATTTGCAAATATAAAGCAATATTCACGTATCCGGTGTAAATGCACTCTATTGCATAACGCCCCCGAGAAGAACAATTTTCGCTCAAGATAATTCAGACAATTATTCAAAACAGTTTTTTTTTTCAGATATATTGCATTCACGCATACACTTAATGTATTCAAAATGCACAAAAATGAAATAAAAGTAAGTTTTCCATGAAAACACAGTAGGAAACGAACGTCACTTTTGCACAGTATCATATTTTAATACAGACCTTCTTTGTTTTTTATGTGCTCGTTAAAGTTAATTTCCTGCCCTATTTTATTGAATAAAATGGGAATCTGATAGCTTATACGCTGTACTGTGTTCCAATTTTCGGTGTATTTATGATGTTTCTTCTCCGGCAATACTGTGGTGTAGGTTTAATTGACGCAATTCTGTATAATTGATTATTTTATGTATGCTGCATCAGTTTATATGTATTTACCTGGGTTACGTTTAGTATTTGATGCTTAAGAAACACTTTATGAGTACGTAAGCCCTGCCGTCGTCCATGATAGTCTTCACAATTATCAGAACCCGTTTTTGTAATACAGTAAATTTAGATAAATTCTGGTTGCTTGTAGTACTCCACACTTAGCAGCATTATGATAATCTGGAATGAAATAGCGTGTAATATAGCACCTTCTTTAACCACAATGGCAGCAACCCACTAAGTTTAAAGAGGCAGCCAGCAGCTTTACGCAGTTCTGCCGTTAACTTTTCAACATTCAATTAAGGAAATTACTGTGCTTCGTGTTTATTAACGCGTAAGCCTTAGAAGGCTCGTGAGACGAAATTGTGACCGTCCGGCATTAGGCCGTGTGGCGTTATGGCACCAAAATTGGGGCTCGAGCACTCTACCATTGTGGGAGTTGAAACCCACGACCTTTGGTGTTACGGCAAAGAGAATTGACACACAGTTCTTTAAGATATAGCTAATTAAAGCACTCACACCCACGACATCTGATGTTAATTAAGACAAGGTTAATTAAGGTACAGTCAAGTAATATAGTCAAACGCACATAAAGATATGGGCGAAGCACCCATATGTCTCCGTGGGTTCGACTTTTATCGAAGTTCGAGGGCCCCAATGCCTTGATTAACTCTATAAGCGCTCATATAAACAAGATGGATTTCCATTGACATCGTGAAGGTCGAGAGTTGAACGCACTACCTGTGGGGTTAATTAAGGCGACGTTAATTAAGGCACATTTAATTACGGTAGGGTTAATTAAGGTAATCGAACCCAGGATCTTCAGCGGGAGAAAAGCGATAGGAAGTAACAACGTATTCGAATGAAAATGTCAAGTAATGTAATGAATATCTCGAAAGCGGGCGCGTTTTCTCCTTTATCCTCTTTATCGTATGCTAAAGGGGCTGTGAACTTTTGCATATGAGCAATCTTTCGTCCTGTCGTCATCATCTTTCATCGAGCTTTTGTGTCGCCTTTTCTTTCTCTCGTGTGCAGAGTAGGTGGCCAGATGATCCTGGCTCATAGCGACCTCTTAAGCCTTTCTTCTGATAAAGTATATCTGTCCACCGCTCCAAGTCCTGACGTTTTGGGCAATGTTTTGTGTACCTGCGTTTTCAGTCTAGATTATTGGAACGTTCAAAATAGTCTTTACTTTAATTCACGGTGCCAGTAATCATAAAAGATCAGGATAAGCAAATATCTCATTTTTGTTTATTTCGCCGAGCATCGATGGAGACAGTCACTTGCACGCTTATGTGTTTTGTCACCTGTTCACTACCAGCAGCATTTCTTGTTGGGCTAGTTGGTGCATGTTACTGAAGTACTATAGCGCCAAACAGACGACACAAGAAGAGACACGGACGAGCGCTTCGTCCGTGTCTCTTTTTGTGTCGTCTGTTTGGCGCTATAGTACTTCAGTGTTCACTACCAGTTCATCAGGCTATGAAGGGGAACACAACACGTTTGTAGGATGAACTTCAAGCCCCATCAGTGCACTGGTAAGCGCAGAGAATGAGCTCTTTTCGCAATAGGCTTAGAATCTCTAAAGCACCTACAATGTCGCGGCCGATAATCACAAAAACAACACATAAGAAGCCTAAACGTAATCAATAAGTACGTGACGGAAGGCAAGGCCCATCCTTCAAGTTAAAGTTGGCCCTACCCCGCATTTATTGGCCAACCACCAAATTTCAAGTTGGTCCACCAATAAATTGCAAGTTGGACCACCCTCCATATTTCAAATTGACCCAACCTCAAATGTGAAGTTGCCGAACCCCCAAATTTCAGTTGGCCCACCCCAAAATTTAAGTGGGGTCAACTTCAAATTTCAGTTTAGCCCACTCCAAATGTCAAGTTGGCCCATCCAAACTTAAGTTGGGCTACCCTCAAATTTCAAGTTGGCCAGCACCCCCCCCCCCCGTTTCAACTTGGCCCACTTTAAAATTTCAGTTGACCCGCCCCCCAAATTTAAAATTGGCTCACCCCCAAATTTCAAGTTGACTCACCACCAAATTCCATTTGGCCCATCACTATACTTTAGTTGGCTGACCACCATATTCAAAGTTTACCCACTTTCTAAACTGAAGTTGGTCCACTCCCCAATTTCATCGCGCCCACTCCTAGTATAGGCTTCATCATGCATCTACTATGGAGCCCTAAGTACCTCTTGGGTATTCTCTATTTCTTTGTTAAAAATTTTCCTTACCTTTTATAAAGCTACCAACCATCTATATTTACACTAATATAACGAATAAATGTCTTAGCTTCGCAAATTAAAAACTTTTTGTGCAGACAGAAGGCAGACTTTGCGCGTGGCAGGGCTGGGGTACTCGCCAAACAACCCTTACGCGTTTATAAAAGAACCTCATATTATGCATGAAACAAAATATAATTTTGCCAGTAAAATATGCCGAACTGCCTTTCAGCTGAAGAGAAAAAAGAGTTCTAGCTGGATATCGCCATTTTTTTTCTTGTTCCTTATATTTCTGTGGTAAAAATTGGAAGCTTAATAGCTGATTGTAAGCAGCTGAATACGTTTTGCTTTAGGCTAAGATGTAAATGATTCATTTAGCGTATCCTTGCATCCGGAGTGTTTGATTTTCAATATTGATACTCTACTTGCCTGTAGTACGGTGTTTGTTGTCCGCGCATTCCTCACCAGTTCATATATTCCCACTAAGAAAATGTTAATGCAAAATAGAGAGAGTCGCTTGAACGAGCAAGCTGATTGTACGTTCACAACACTTATGCCATTACTCCTCGTCTTATACTAAAATTTAGAGAAGCTTCGGAAGTGTGCTTGAAGAGATTCTGTGACTAAAGATACTTTTTTTTTGCATCTTGCAGTGTGAGACAAGTTGTAAGTCACGACCACTCCACCCCTTCGCATTTCGTTGTCAATGATGCTAAACTGTAGCAGAACTGTCCGTCATTTTACTCAGTGTCCGAAAGACGAAAGCTGAAGCATATTTCTATTGTTGCTTTTGGACAGAGACCGGCAAAAGAGGCTATTTACACTGTATTCACTGTACCGTCAGATAGCAAGGTAGACACTCACTCTTGCCAACATGATGACTCAAACACTCTATCGTCTTTCTCGTGGAGGCCCGTCTCTTCAGCGTCTGTCGATGGTATCGTAATACTAGCCCCGGTGGCAAAAGCTTCATCCCGCTGCTGGTCAATATCTAAGGCACCTGAATAGTTGCAATGCTTGAACCTGACCTAGGTGGACAATGTCAATGGTTGTCACAGCGGAGGACGTAGTGGGCGTTGCTAGAGCGATTTATTTGGTGACATCGGTCACTTGGCGGAGCATGCGATACTGATCTGTGTAACAGGAGAGTAGTTTTTCACACAGGCCAACTGGCCAACTTTAAGGGATGGTAACCAGCACAAGACGAAGATGCCGGACGAGAAATGGACATCACGGTTACGGAGGTCGTAGCGGAGCTTCTGATTCTCTTGAGGCGCTTGCAGACCAGCGCGTCCAAAGTGGCCAGCATGGTAAGCTCAGGTGACGGCATCACGGGCGTAACTGGTAGTCGAAGTTATGGTGGACGGAAGCACTGTGTATGTTGGTAGCGTAATCAACATACACAATCGCTAACCAATAAGGCAAAGCAATTCTAGCGAAACACCAGGTCGGTTCTAGGCCATACAAGGCTTGGTACGGGTAATAGCCAGCCGTTTCAAGACGGGAAGAGTTGTAAGCAAAGGTAATATAAGTTAGAGCAAGGTCCCAGTCATGGTAGCCGGCAGAAACGTATTTCAACAGTCTGTCTGTAAGCTTTTGGTGCAAACGCCCAGTGAGGCCGTTCTTTTGTAGCTGGTAGGAAGAGATAAGTCTATGCTGCATGTAGCAAACACGGATGATTTAGCCAGTGACTTAAGGACGAGACATTACGGCCAAGGTGTGTGAGTACTTGATGTGGAGCGTCACGCATCAAAATGATATCGTGTAGGGGGAAGTCCGCAACATCATTTGCGCAATTGGTCGGAAGGTGCGTGTGATAGAGTAGAGGGCCGCCTAGTCCGCAATGACAGCAACCCAGTTGTCCCCTATCGTAGATTCCGGAAAAGGGCCGAGAAGGTCTCAGCCGACACGATAGAAGTGCTTGGCTGGGATGTCGAGTGGTCACAGGTAACCAGTGGGGAGCAGGTGTTGCTTCTTGCCTTGCTGACGTAGGTCGCAAGCGGCGATGTAACTTCATACGGAACAAGCAAGGGTGGGCCAGATAGAATGGCGGCATACTCGGTCGTACACGTTCGAGATGAGACGAGGTCATCCAGCGCTGGTGCTTCGTGAAGCTCTTTGAAAATGTTTCAGTGGAGGTGTTTAGATATGACAAGAGATCAGTCCTCTGGGTGAAGTTTACGACAATACAGAGTATTGTCTCATAGGACGAAGACGCGCGTCGGCCACAGAGTTTTCGAAACGGTGGATGAGTGCTTTAGCAGAGGTGTCACGATGTTGCTCGTCGGCGATAATGAGGAGCTGGGATACGGTGACAACGAAAGCCGCATTGTCAGTACTAGAGGGTTCATAGTCGCGGACAGGGTAGTATTCAAACACTGCCAGCGTTTTCGTGCATGTGGTCAGACTTCTAAACGACGGAATACAAAAACCCTTGGAGCCTCAACGCCCGCCGACCAAGCCGGCCCGTAGGGTCATTAAGGATTAAAGCCAGCAGAGGTCAGGAACTACAGACAAAGGGCGACCGTAGAGGTAGGGACAGAACTTCGCGACCGATCCGTAATTGAATAGTCGCGCTTCGATGGTGACGCAAGACTTGCATAAGCAATAAGGTGATCCTGGCCACGCTTACGCTGGGCTAGGACAGTGCCTACGCCATGACCGTTGGCATCTGTAAGGAATTCAATAAGGGCATCAGGTTCGAAGTGTACTAGTATGAGTGGCGAGGTAAGAAGGGTGACGAAATGAGATAAAGCGACGGCCTCTGATGGACACGATATTTGTACACCTTTCTCCAAAATATTAGTGAGGGGTCAAGAAATTTCCGCAACATCTTTAACAAAATGGCGGAAGTAAGAACAAAGCCCTAAAACTCTTTGTACGTCTGCGGCTTTCTTCAGAACCGGAAAGTCTCGGAAAGCGCAGATAGGCTGCACCGAGTTCGCGGCGAACAATGCGGCTTTCGTCGTCACAGATGGTTGGCTGACGGGGTCGATCCTCGCATGTGGATGCAACAGCAGCATTAGGCAGCATCGTGATGTTGTGCGTGATACGGTAGTTCTTAGCCTGTTGTTTTATGATGGCGTGGATAGTCGAGACGTTGCCGAAAATAAGTGCGTTGAAATCATCGTCCGCGATTCCTTTCAGTATGTGAGCCACTTTGTTTCAGACATGTTGTCATCAGGTTTGCAAAAACCAGCGAAGATGTCTTGGATCTATGAAACATACGGCCCTGCAGATGCCTGAACACGAGGCGCCAGGGCATTTTTCGCGGCATCCTTGCGCCCAAAGTGGTCGCGGAACTGTTCTATTCCAATTCTGCATACACCTCTACGCGATTGGTTAAAAACTTTTTTGAACCATCCCCACTTCGCTTGGCTGTCACGGGACGTGGCGAAAACCGCGATAGCTCTCCATCTCATATGATGTGTGCGCACTGACTATGCATGATTTGACCGAACAAAACCAAATAGCTATTTCTGATCAGACGCCTTTTCTCCATTAGCCCTCGGCTATTGGTCAAAAGCTTTCGGGCTGCACCCGCTTCACCTACCTGTCACGCGACGTCACAAAACCGCAAAAGCTCACCGCGTGAAATTGGCGTGTACACGTTAAAGATGCATTAATATGCCGAACAAAACTGAGTTTTCTTCTGAATAGCCGCAGGCTGCCCCGTTCTGAAAAGAAGAAAAGATGGATGCCACCAATCGCCCAGGCACTGGCTACTCACACCTGCCGGAAAGCATGGGTTTATTTGCCTGTAATAAAATTCTTTGCGTGGCCTCGTAACGTTTTCGAGCAGTTTCGGCACGTTTATGACCTCGTTTTGCCAACTCTTTTTTGCTGAGGATTAATTTTAGCATCATTCTTAAGCTTCCGTTGCATGCCGCCGCGAATTTCGACCAGCCATAGCGAGTTAAATAAGGGCAAGCGGACCAATGGCAGACGCTGGCAACACCCTCTTCAATGTGTTATCGAGTGCTCCTCGCCTGTTGTCAGCCAATTTGATAAGAGAAGCCGCTCAGCGTAGGCAATGTTATTCCTTTTTCAAGCAAACAAAAGTGGTATCCTATGAACGAGGAGAGCGCTTGATTGGTCTGTTCAGACAACCCTGCGGATGACCGCCCTATGCTTGCGTCGACGTTTACGCAAATTTGACGTCAGGAGATTGGAATAAACACATTTTGGAATAGTTTTACGCTATGGGACCCCAGGTCAGAGAAAACACCAGTGTCACGACGGTGCGCAACCATGATGCTTCGAGCAGTGTTACGGGCAGCAGCAGTTGCTGATGCGGTCTCTCCTCCGGGAGGACGGGAGGCATCGTGACAAGCTCGATGTACCGACCACTGCAGAGCTCCATGGCGGGGAAGGGGGTTGCCAGCCTACACCACAATGTTGCTTATGGAAATAGAAACAAAATAGAGAAACATAAGAGACTATTTACACTACATTTACACAGCAGCCGGAGATTGGGATAGACAACCCTGTTCTTTCGCGTGTTCGTGTCCTTGATCCTTCTTGAAGTGAAGCAACTAACTCGGTGGGATTGGCCATGAATTGGTTGGTCAAAAGACTGTTGTTGTCGTTTTTAAGAAAATAACATGAAGTGAAATCAATATTCTATAATTGCGAAATAATATGTCTACTGTAACACATGTGAAGGCTGCAATACTAAATGTTGATACACATGCCCGCACACACACAGCTATGAGCAAGAGCTGAGGCACTTCAATATCTTTCTCTCGGCGGCTGGTCTCTTCAGCGTCTGTAGATGGTGTCGTAATGCTGTTGATATGCACTACTACCAGCCCGCGCATTTACCGAACTTGGCCAAGAAACTTCTAGATCAACGCGAAAACTTCTTATTTTCCGATACATGGCCAGACACATGCGAGGAAACTGCTGGTATTTCGTCACATATCTTGTATTCACTAAAGCTTTCACGTTCGCACAGGCATACAGAAGCGCCACTAGTCTTCTTAATAAGAGAGCAAGCTGATACAAACTAAGTCAGCCATAGCCGCACACCCGCCGATACGGGTTGTGAAATTCTTGCGCTTTGTCTCCGAGTGCTTTTTTTTAACATTCTGTATTTGTGGAGCTCACGAATGTGAAGCGCTTTCTCATGGACCCTAAATGGTGCCACAATAGAAAACGAGCATGGAAACTTAGCCGGAGTGGCGTTGAAATGATATACGTCATATTGACATCAGGCAATGAAAGCGCGTCAATGCCGGATTACTTAGGCCATACAGGAGGAAAGCAGCTTCGAGACGCACGTGGTGGGCTAGGTTTTGAGTGGGTTTTCGCTTGCCATTGAAATGGTCTATAGCCACTACAATAACGTAGTTTGAAACTTCTTTTTTCCGAGCCACTCTTGTAAATTTTTGCTTACAAGAGCATTGAAATCGGCAACCTATAGATAACACTTCTTTCCTGCGCAGAAAGTACTTCGGAAGTAATACATCTTATATTAAAGTTCTTACTTTTTCTTATTTTAAATATGATAGTCCACAGTGGCAAACCTTTTCAAGAACTTGAGCTCGACCTCATAGGTTTCTGACGGTCTTCGCGTGTTCATTTTGTTTGCGAACTAACGCTAGAATTATAGTTATAGGTGTTTCACTTTATTGATATTACAAACATAGCCAATGAAAGATATAAAATCAATTAAATTCCGCACACACGAAAGGCGCACATACACGTCAAGCTATTTTCCTTCACGGCAGGTCTAAAGTTGATGTTTACGTTTTCACTGATCGTAAGTACACTAGGAAAGGGCTACATGCTCTAAATACCTACGTAGCAGTCTGAAAACACATATGCAAATACGTGCCTCTTATTAAAAAACAAATGGTCAAAGATGCAATATTTTAAAACTTCAGATTATACGATCATCATTCCCAATGACCTAAATCCCAATGTACCACAATGTGCTCATAGTATTCGTGTCCGATTACTCTGTGTGTTGACAAAAATGTTGCAAATTGATGTAATTATTCCATCAGCAACCGTTTTCTTTCTTTTCGTTTAAGCAATACTGTCGGCTATGAGGGAATATAACCCCACAAAGAAATTCACCACGTTCAACGAAGGATATCTACTCAGAAAAAAAGCCAATCAATTTTAAGTGACTGTGCGAAAAAAATTACTTCGTCCTATGATGTGACCAGCTTTGTTCTGATCCCCTTTTACTTCTACGGTTGTACTTTTGGACGGGACCAAAACAATGCCATTCCCCGCCTACATCTTTTTTTCTCATAACCGATTTTTGCAATACTCTTTGTTGTTTTTGTTATATGGTGTCCTTGAAAGTAGTGTCTTCTTTCATTTACGTAGCCACATCCCATTTGTAGTCATGAAATTTCGACAATACACGCGTTCCTGGTTAATTAGTTGTTTTCTATTCTACTTTTTACTTTAAATTGAGCTTATTTTGATGCAATTCAGCTTTTCTTGGGCTTCTTTTTGTGTTATCCAAGCCGTTCTTTTCGTGTTCTTCAATTGTCCAAGGGCTACCACTTCTGGCTTTCTATGTTCTTGGGGAACAGGGGCCGCTATACTGACAACGCCAATGCACACGTAAAACATTTATTTCTCGTTTTTGTCAGCCTTGATTGCGGTATCAACGGACAGCACAACTTCTTCTCGCCTAACTTTTACCCTCTTTCTCTTGCTATCGCGACTCTAAAGACTCTCCCTCTTTCTCTAGCTCATTCTACTTGCGCACAGGCCTGTTAACGTCGCGCATCGCAGCTGGGAGACAAAAATATTTATGAGCTTTGTAATCTCTTTATGGTGGTAGAACCGTGATTAGGACTTTAAGTAATACGCGTATCATAGAAGCACGACGCGAATGTCCCGAACATGAAGCAGAACGTGAAGCAAAAGATTTAAGTCAGTTTCCAAAGGCACAGAAAAAACACAAGAACCTTCTACGCACTACCTGACGGGGCGCTGTAATGACGCAATTTCTTATTTTAATCTGCCATTTCTCTTCATACTTAGCCTGAAAGAGAGCCTTCTAGTACTATGCCTTATCCTGATGAACGCATTGACGGAGTTTTCCCTTACAATAATCTTAAGCTGACTGCACAAAATAGTAGCTTTCGGTTGGGTACTCTTCCCCTAGTCGAAGATTGAACCCCTCATTACCTGCCTTCGTTTTTGGAATTCCGCCCCGGCGGTTTAGCCGGAAATTCCAGAGACACCTTCAGCGCGCTCAGGGATTAGTGCCGCGCGGAAAGCGCCGGCCGACAGGGGAACTCAAGGCGCGTAGAGTATGAGAAAGAAAAGAGAAGAAATGAGCGTTCTTCCGGCAGTATCGGTGAACGCGCCAACTATGCTTATGCATTGGGAAAAGAGCCCCGCAAATCTTCCTCTCAGCCACAACTGAGTTTGCATCGGTTCGGAAACTGGTTGCAATAGTATGTTGTGAACAATGAGATAAGTGAAATACAA
Source organism: Dermacentor variabilis (assembly GCF_050947875.1). NCBI lineage: Eukaryota > Metazoa > Arthropoda > Arachnida > Ixodida > Ixodidae > Dermacentor > Dermacentor variabilis. Next base: position 114,978,622 of record NC_134571.1, on the reverse strand, counting down.
GTGAAAAAGCGAGTTCCTAACTACTGAAGCTACAGTAATGAAGCAGCAACCAGCGATATTTTGCTTGCTATTACCGACAGAGACGTTCAGATATATTTTCAAGGGGTCAAGAATGTCGCGCAGAAATGAATAAGCACAGACACACGCGCGCATACACACACACACACACTCACACACACACACACACATATATATATATATATATATATATATATATATATGTATATATATATATATATATATATATATATATATATATATATATGATCATATACAGGCATACCGGCAAAAGATAATGAAACCAAGGAATGCATCGGGGAAATTAATTGTCTGAACTTGAAATGTAGAAACTTATAAAAACATAATGCAAATATAAGTGGAGGAAAAAATAACATGACGCCCAGTGGGAACCAAACCACGAAACTCCCGCCTCCCCCCATGGCTCTCAGTGGCACTGGCTAACACTCCCAGGTCTACACATAGCGAACATATATACCTTGGTGGTGAAGCAGCGCATTGACAAGGACAAGGCGAAGACACACAAGAATACGCGACACTCGCTGCTATATGATGGCGATTGAATGACCGCATGATGATTAATCCCCAACGATCACCAACTAGCAAACTTTACATATTACGTAAATACCCAAATTAGTAGATGAATTGATAGCCATCGCCGTAGCACCATTTGGTAGTGCAACGCACGCTAATGCTATATTCTAGGCACTATACTAATGCGGAGGTTCTGGGTTCAGCTACCACCGGCCCCAAGTTATCTTTTCGTCCATATGCATTTCCCCTCTCTTTATATATATATATATATATATATATATATATATATATATATATATATATATGCCAGTTGTTGTGTACTTAAGCCAACTCGGGACGAAGCAGACATTTGGCAACCATACAGCGGCAAGGCGCAACGAAAAGCAACTTTCTCGTCAGCGATGGTGTGATTGGTGCGAGAATGTTGTATCTGGCATTAGAAACAGGGCACTTTGACGTACGCTCCGATTAACAGAACGCAGTCATAAGCAACCTGACCCTGCAGCGAGCGTTAGGTTAGCGATGCAGAGTACGCCACATGAATCGGGAAAACATACTGCTAGAGCGTTTTCCCAAAGTATGACGACGCGTCATCTATAAACTGCCCCGAAATGGATCAGTCTGACCCAAGTACCAAATTAGAAATATCCAGTCCTTTCAGCACGGCTGAACTAAAAGCGGCGATTGAAACTTCGACGAAACAAACACCTGGTGCCGACGGTATTCCTTGTGATGTTTTGAAGAACCTGGAAGGAACAGCCCTTGGCGCACTTCTTCAGGCTATTATTAAAGTATGGGAAACTGGTAGCGTTCCACCTAATTGGAAGCATTCAGTTGTCCCGATTGCTAAACTATGAAAGTCTCCAAATAACCAGCAGGCTTTACGGCCGATTTCAATAACTTCAATTGTCTGCAAGCTTACCGAAAAGATGCTGGCTACACGTGCTTCCTCGCGGCCTGACCGTCATGATAAATATCCCGCTCAAATTGCATCCCGTTCTAACTTGGGAACTTTCTATCTTTTGAGACGATGTTTTGCAGGTTTCACTACACAGTCACGCTGTATGCGTGGTAGTAGCAACAGACATGACGAAAGCTTATGACAATATGGACCATGAAATCATTATTTCGAACCTCATGCAACTAGGGCTTCTACCGCGGATCATGAGCATTATCTACTCATTTTTTTCAGAATGGCACAATTGCGATTAGAGTAGATAGAAGGCAAGAAAGATGCTTGACATGGAACAGAGGAATCCCTAAAGGTTCGGTTTTGGCTCCTCCTCTTTTCAACGTTGCTGTAATAGGCTGGCAACTACACCAGATTCCAGACGTGAAGTTTTTAATCGATGCAGATAATCTAACTTTGTGCTCCATGCATATATATGCATCTAGACAAACTCAATAGCTTCAAGAAGCCCTTGATGTTCTGCACAAGTACTGTCGGCAAGCAGAGTTGGACATTTCCGCACAAAAACCGAGCTATGTTGTGGTGGCCAACAAGGCAGGGCGCAAAATGATCACGCAGGAGCCCTTTTACATTTAGAGTTGGCCCAGTGACAACTCCAGAGACTTCTGAGGTCAGCATACTAGGTCTTGATATTCACCGATCCGGCAGTGGTACATACTTGCTCCATAAAATCACTTCACCTTATTCGTCGCATTGCACTCAAAGCAGCTAGAGCTCGTACTGCCATTGCTAGGCGGCTGGTACGAGTAATCTTGCAGCCACGAATGTTATATCAGGCACAACTTCAACGTCTGACACAATTGCAGAGCTCAGTTTGCAACGTGAAAAAGCACGTAAAATCAAAAAGCAGCTTGTTCCGGCGGTCGCTGCATTGCATGCTCATTTTCAACGCAGCTCTCAGATTAACAATCAGCCCTTTCCAATGCCTCCCTGGTAATTCACCAGCATTCCAACTAATAAGCCAACGAAGTTACGACGCAGTGATACAACAGGTATAATTGAAGAACACAATACCATCGATGCATCATGCGTTAACACCTGCAAACTGTATACAGATACAAAGTCTATACCGATCAGCGGTCACACCCGCGTAAATTATCTACGGAAGCCAGTGCTCTAGTAATGGAACTTCAAGCTATCCACGATGCACTGCGAGATGCCACATCAAGGCTGTTTACAATCAAACAGCAAGACATCTTCACTGATTCTTTAGCGGCTATTTAAGGACTCAAAAAGGTTTAAAAGGCAATGGAATTGTCCGAGACGACGCACACTATGAATAGCAAAAGAACTACTTTGTCGAGGTACGCTGGATTCAAGGCGATGCTGCGAACCCTCACAACATTGCTGCTGACCAGCAGGCACACTGGACTCCTAATCCAGATCTTCCATCTATTTGCCTCCCACCTCAGCCCCTTGAATCACTTCGAGCTCGTAAAAATTTTCTCCTATAGGCCACACGCGCTGTAATGCCACCGTGTGTCTGTTTCACCTTACTAGGGCGGACAAAGTTGTGCTTAGGAGGTATCGGGCCGGGGTGGCCCTTACACCGGCTGTGATCTCAACGCGGACTAGGTAGCATATATCACTGCGCGCTATGCGTAGAAATACTGGTCAGTCCCAAAAATGGAGGCCGATGCTTGCCACATAATATGGACATGTCTAGGCTCGCGTCTCCTACTGCAAACCGGACAAAAGAAAAATATACCGGACAAAAGAAAGCTAATTATTTCTGATTTGCACGCATTCGTGCATGCGTCACTGGGGAGCCATTTGACGGCTGGATCGTGGTCCTCCCGAGCGCGAGAGCTGCGCTCGCGTTGGTCCAGAATGACCCTCGCCCCTAATTGAGAACACAGCCTCAAGACTTAGTTGAGGCCCATCTTTTCTGTACAGTGATGGTGTTTCCAACAAGCCCACCGATTAACGTTTCATGCACCCACTACTATAGTTTCCGGGCTCTCGTTGGCCTGCAAGCCTGGGTCAGCGACATAAGGAAATTATAACAGGGCTTCACTGTTCACGAGACACGCATTAATTTACTGCGCTGCATAATGCTTCCGTCAGTCAAACCATAAGCGCTCGTATCTCTCTGTCTGTCTCTACACACACACACACACACACACACACACACACACACACACACATATATATATATATATATATATATATATATATATATATATATATATATATATATATATATATATATATATATATATATATATACACAATTAGGTCGGGAGGAATGGTGCGTGAAAACCTCATGCTTGTATTCAGGCAAGTTTGAGTCTCAGATTTGATGTCGCAAGGTGTGAAAACGCCCCCACAGCTTTTGTGTAACCGACTTTTGGCTTCGCCAATGCCCTAGGACAATTTCAGGCATATAATTGTGTAATCAGATAATTTCGGCGTAAACTGAAAAGTGAAGACATTGATTCCGCGGAGCTAGTGAAAAGTTTACATTGATACTTTAAACACTTTTTTGTTCTGCTTGCACAGCAGCAGTTCTTTATACATGTTTTACAACTGAAGAACAATATATCAGACCCCAAGGTCACAATAATTAGGCCAAAGTTATGTGTATTCATGATACTAGCAAAAGTTGTCGTTATACTAAGCTTTATCTACATGTTCGAAATCACTACGACTGCCCTTGCTGCTCTATATATCAAATACGCGTTAACCGCATAATACTTCTGTATATTGTTTACTTAGACTTACCGTCGAATATACATATTTTATACGTGACTTTCGGACTCAGCATAATCGCATTCCTAGGAAGCAATAACGCTAAGCCATCTCAAACTTTTCTATTCCAATTCTGCAAACAGTCCTGCTTCATTGGTCAAAAATTTTCGGGCCACCCCCCCCCCCTTCGCCTGTCTTTCACGCGACGTCACGAAAACAGCGAAAACTCCCCATCTAATATCATGTGTGCACACACTGATCATGCATGATTAGACTAAACTAAAAAAAAAATATTTATTTCTGATTCGACGCATTTTTCGCCACTATAATCTGTCATTGATCGCAAGGTTTCGTACGGCGCCCACTTCACTTGTATGTGACGCGACCGTATAAATCGCGAGAACTCAACGCATGAAAGTGAGGTGTACGCGTTAACGATGCATCAATATCCCGTACAAAACTTTTTTTTTGAGAATAGCCGGATATTGCTCCATTTTGAAAGGAATAGAAGATGGCTGCCGGCCGATCGCTCAGGCACTGGGTATTTCCATCTGCCGGCAAGCTTGATTTGCATATAAGAAACATTTTGCGTGGCAGTGTAACGTTATCGAACTGTTTCAGCATGTGTACGACGTCACTCTGCCAACTCTTCTTTGCTGAGGATTTGTTTTAGCGGCATTCTTTACATTCCGTTGCACGCCGCCACTTCTTTCAACCAGCCACCGCAAGCTGTGTAAGGGGAAGCGGACCAATCGCAGATGCCGGCCACCACCGTGCTCATCCGGTTATCTATTTTCAGTGTGCTGGCTCGGCTCCATCGAAACCCTGTGCCCTTGAGCGTGCTCCTTGCCTTTTATCAACCCAGTTACATAAAAAAACGCTAAATATGGGCAATTTTATTCGTTTTGAAAGCAAACAAGAGTGACCTCTTATAAACGAGGAGAGTTTGATTGGGCTGTCTAGGCAACGCTGCGGCTCACCACCAGATGCTTGCGTCGGCCGTTACGTAAATTCGCCATGAGTATATTGCAATAAAAAAACAGGTCGGAATATTTTTACGTTATAGGTCCCCAGGAATTTGATCTTCTCGTTTAGGAGAAAATTGTTGCTGCTGCAACTAAAGTGATCAATTTATATGTAAAATCATGCATGCCCGCTAGTATAACAATTTGTACAGGTTTCGAGGCATGCTGCTAGAACACCAGGAAAGCAAAACCCCTTGATTTCAAACGCTGCTGAGTGGCAGAGGAATAACGAAGGCAATGCTGATATGTAAACAGCACGTAATTTGCAATCGCCCCATTCTGTGCTACTAGCGCCCTCACAGCATTACTTGCTAATTTTGAAGTCTTTCTTTGGCAGCTTTCTCTGCCTGACTCTCACCATAGAGTTCTTCGCCGTTGATGCAGCGTTTTCTCAGATGTTTGCGAGTTTGGGCGTCGCGAAATAAAAATGAGGCTTCGGCTATTTGCTACACATGTTTAGCACATCTGCGGAAACGAAGCTTATGGAAAGACAGCTACATTCAATGCACACCACAGGCGTTTGTGGGGCTTCTAGTGCACATTCTATTCATATTCAAGATAACACGTAGAACGGGAAACATGTGTCTTGACGTGCTCGGTACTTTCCTACAACTGCGCGCGTAAAACTAAGCGCTTGAGGCATTCGTTCATTGTGCACGTCGACGAGTGTTTCAGTTGTTTCCGCACGTGATATTCCACGAGGGAAGGGGTGCTTCTAAACGAGACAATCTCGAAAGAGACCTCCGAGATGGAGGAGGAGGAGGAGGAGCTAGGAGAAGGAAATAGAGAAAGAAGGCAGGTATGATAATCAGTAATTCATCTGGTTGGCTACCCTACTCTGGGGAAGGGAAAGGGGAACAGAAAGATGAGATAGAGAGAGGGAGGGGAAGGGGAGGAAAACCGCGGTGAGCTCGCGCGCGCATGCGGGGGGCCTGAGCGAGTCAAAGACGTTCACATTCACCAGTCACCCTCATTAAAGACAAAAGTGCCTTCATAGCTTTGTGGGCCAACGAGCGGTGGGCACCGTCTTCAAGTAGCATTTGGACAGACAACGGCCGATCGTCCAGACGTCGGAATGCGGTAGATAATGTTTGTCTTTCCGACTAAAATCAATGACAATGACACAATAAATGTTCGACGTCCTCTTCCACGCCGCATGCCTCGCATGCAGCACGGTCGGTCATTCCAACCAAAGTAGTGTACGCCTTCGGGAAAGTCACAGCTCCTGAATATTGATGTGGGATGGTACTAAGGGTAGCGAAATTTTATAACACCTTTCACTTTCTATGACAGAGCCAATGTAAGATAAATGGCTACCTTTCTTATTTCTTATTGTCGGGCTACGACGCAGTTTCCGTTCCATTCTTACACCAGTATTTCGTAGATACCTAGCCATAGACGGTTCAGGCGTTAAAACAAAGTAAAAAAAGCTATTCGGTGAAGTTTACCGTGTCATAGTTAACTAGATACCTGATTAGCAATGTTGGTGAGAATGAACAGAAGCACTGCTTTATCCCTAAATGCACGTAACTGAAGACTATCGCACTTTGCTCCGCGATAAAACAAGTCCGAATGTTAAGGGTCTGGCTTTTCTTTCGGCGGTTTCAACTGTTGAAGTGGAAAAGGCATTCGATCCAGTAGAGATACTAGCAGTCATAGAGGCATTACTTAATCAAGGAGTACAAGAGGCTTACATAAATGTCTTAGAAAATATCGACAGAGATTCCACAGCTACCTTAGTTCACCACAAGAAAAGTCGAAAGATACCTATACAGAAAGGGGTAAGGCAAGGAGACACGGTCTCTCCAGTGCTATTCACTGCACGCTTGGAAGAAGTATTCAATCTATTAGACTGAGAAGGCTTAGGAGTAAGGAGAAACGGTAAATATCTCAGCAAATTCCGGTTTGCAGATGACATTGTCCTGTTCAGCAACACTGGGGTTGAGTTACAACAAATTATTGAGGACCTTAGCAGAGAATATCGAAGAGCGGCGTTGAAGATCAATATGCAGAAGGCAAAGATAATGCTACATTGCCTGGAAAGGCAGCAAGAGTTCAGGATCTCCAGCCAGCCTCTGTATTCTGTCAAGGAGTACTTTTACATGGATTAATTACTCGCAGTGGACCCTCATCATGAGAAGGAAACTTACAGAAGAATAAAATGGGCTGGAGTGCACACGGCAGATATTGTCTAATCCTGACTGCAAGCTTACCACTGTCATTGAAATGAAAGGTGTACAATCAATGCATTCTACCGGTGCTAACATCTGCGGCAGGAACTAGGAGATTGATAAAGAACCTCACGAAGAAGTTAAATACCGCACAAAAGACGACGTACTGAAGAATGTTAGGCGTAACGTAAAGAGACAGAAAGAGAGCGGTGTGGATTATGAGCAAACGGGGATAGCGGATATTCTAATTGACACTAAGAAAATAAATGCAGCTGGGCTAGCCATGTAATGCGAAAGTTACATAGTCGGTGCACCATCAGGGTTACAGAACGGGTTCAAAGAGAAGGAAAGCGCAGTCGAAGACGGCAGAAGGCTAGGTGGAGTACTTAAGATTAGGAAATTTGCAGGCTCTAGTTAGAAAAAGTTGGCGCAGGACAGGCGTAATTGGATATCGCAGGAAGAGGCCTTCATCCTGCAGTGGACATAAAATAGGTTGACGATGAGGATGAAGATTTCTCTCGTTGCTTTATGAACACTTTGAACACAGAATAACAATATTCAAGGCTTATAGTTGTGCTGCACAGAACCACTTGGTTTAGTAACGAGCTTGAGCGTCTGTAACTAGCTTGCGTGTCTCAGCGCCTACTACGATCGTGTCTACCTAATGCGGCCACGGCATTACTTACACACTGCAGCTCAGCGCAATAAAGCCCTTCTACACGTTGGCAAATACGTGAATGCCAAAGTGTGGGCGTTTCTGTACGTGCTCGACCACTCGGCGCTTAAGTGCACCTAAAGCTCACCGTCGTTTCCCAACTTCGTTTAGGTTACCGGCGCTTAATAAACTCGGCCGCCAGATACTAACACCGCTGCGTCCACGTACTTGCTGGACTTGAGTGCTCCCCAAAGGGAGACGTACGACCTGACTGCTCGGCCTGTTGCAAGCGCTAATGACCAAGCCTGTGGCAGCAACGGTGCTGCTTCGCACCGTCGCACTTTTGCTTCTGCCGCTCAGGCAGCTGATTACGTTTTCTGTCTCTTTAATACACACGTCTCTTTTCAGTCAAAATAACCGATAACGTCTTCTTAAAATGTACATTTGCTCTTTTGATTGCTGATCATATTAAGCTTGCAGGGAATCCATGATTAGGACTGCGGTAGCCACGACGTTCTGGTCCAGTGTCAGGCATGTAACGAGTTGCGTATAACTGCTGGATTACGCCAAAAAGCTGAGTGTCAGCTTAAGTGGCTCTAGCAGCCTAAATGCTTCTATTTTTCTATAAGTACTCTTATAGCTTTGGTCAGTTTGAGAAAAAGAAATCTTATTCTTTTTTATTAAAATTATCATTTGGGTATTAAACAACAATTGCTAGAATTGAACAAGTAGAAAGGGAGCAAGAAAAAGAAAACAGTCACAAGCCTACATTCAACCAAGTTCACTCGAAAACTATAAAGTCTTGTACGCAGCACAAGAGCCTTGCTTTCATACAATAACCACGGTCAAATTATGCAACGGGCAAAAAAAAGTAAAAAATAAGAAAGACATTGTTCACGCACACCATCTGGACGTTCTTGTTTTACGACATTTGTGTCTTCTACGGAAAAATTTACTATACCTTAGTCATAATTACCTACGGGTGCGATAATAAAATACAGGTAAATTGCGTTGTCTTCCATAACACAAACTTTGGTGTGCTCCATTTCTTTCACTTTTTCTTTACCAGGTGTTCAATGATCTCTTTCTGGACTAGTAATATCGAATTCCAGAATTCTCGAACGTCAGTCACCCAAAAGGAAAGGCTATAGCGTCAGGATTGCACTGCAGGCATTGTAATCCTGATAATCTCGACAATGATATCGCTTTCCCGTCAGTCATGCACAGCATGTCGACTAAGCTTCTTTGCTTCTCCTCCCGATTTACGTAAGTGTCTAACGAGCGGACGTTCGAGGCAGGTCTCTCACGCAACTGAGGTGCGGAGTGGGGTAGCAAGAAGAAACACTCGGGGGACAAAGTATATCTATAAAGTGCAAACAGCGTGTCACCTATAGACTCGTTGGAAAGTAGCGCTGTGTCTACGTTCACGTGCTTTTGGTGATTGATTGATTATCTGATCGTCAGAGGTACCGAAGTATTAAAAATTTGTTGCTATGTATTATGCTGCAAGGCACACACACTTCTAGTCAGGACGCTTTTTTCGCCGCTCACTAAGCGTCGCTTCATCCTGCAAGTGATCCCGGCATCTACGACTCATACAATTATTCTTTTACCACTAGACGCTTTTTTCGCCATCACTTAACGCCCAATTGTTCTGCAAGTGATCATGGTATCTGCGACGCATACAATGAAATCATGTGAAGTTTATTTGAATTTACGCGGAAGAAATAAATTGCATATAGGGTCGGAAATTAACTCCGTAGTGTTACACCATGTGTGTCTCTGCGTAGCGTTTATTTGAAAAGATTCAACGAGACATTTCTTACCATGCGGTGGATCTTCCATGACTGGTTTTTATTATAATCAGATCTTTGCCATATTTTTTTTAATCGTATTCTCATTCGTTCTAAAACTCCAATTACATCTGTACACGCTGGGCTGTCGCAAATAGCAAGGTAGTGCAAACTCAAGATGCAACCCCATCGGCGTAGCGTATCTTCGCCTCTCCACTTGGCGTACTGGTTTTCCTTCCCGGTGTGCCATTACTCACTCCCAGTGCGGCCGTAATTAACACCACAGGTGCCTACCAAGCCGCTACGGAAAGTGATGTATGAACTCCGCGGATCGATTTTTGCGCCCAGAGTTTTCGTCCCGTGGCTTCGTGGCCATGCGAGAGCACGTAATGTTGCGACGTCAAGCCGGTGTGGGCCTTCGCCGGCCAAGGGGTGTCCCTTTGTTTTTATTTTAAGTACTTGCTGCGAAAGTTATTGCGGCAGCGAGCTCCCCCGCATGAGCATACCTGTAGTGTGCGTAGGCACACTGTTTAGGAGGCCGAGCGTTTACTTTGTTGTCTACGCAGGTATTTGTGTCAAGCGCTTGTGTGCATGTATGTGCGCCTGCTTGCATGTATGTTTCTCGCCGCCAACTTCATCACAGCCTTTGCAACCATATGGACGCACAAAGACGCTCTCCTCGCAATGTGGATGATATTGATAGCTTGCTGTGGCATCATACAACAGATTTATACCGGTATTTCTCATCAATGCATCAACTTCGTTAACAAAATAACAAAAAGTGAAGCGATGAGAAACAGCTGGCGCAGCTCATGTCAGCGCTTTCCTTGTTTGAACAGAGATGAAAAGTAGAACAACGATTTTCTTAAGTGGGGTTACAAAGCAAAAATAAATGTCGCGTTAACGTATATCTGAAACAATGCAATTCTGTAAAGCGCCTCGCTTTTCAGTGCTTTACGTGTGACGTGAGAGAACGTGTCATCGTCATCATCGTCATATCTTTAGGTATATTGCAGGAAGAAGGCCTCTGCCGGCGATCTCGAGTTACCCCTGTCTTACGCTAGGGGTGAGTGGAACATGTATGAAAATGCTCCAATTGTAGAAACATGTATGAACATCTATGGACAAGCAAAACAAGCTCAAGTTTGCACTTGGCCTTGTTATGAACCTCTCACGCCAGTCATTCACTTCAGAAAAAGGTCTATGCTAACCGCAGGTATAATTTTTGATGCTTCTCGCTCGAATAAGCTTGAGTACTTAAGCAGTGCTTCCAGAAGGCTGGTTCCAAATAAACTGAAACCGTGGCTTCATACCAGCAGTCAGTAAATTATAGTAGGGGTTTGCACCTACAACATTATGGGAAGCATTCATCGCCGACTCTTGCCGCTTTAGAAAACATACGCGTTGCTGCGTCATCACCATTAGCTCCATTTGAGCTGCTCACGTATGTGCTCCAAATGAAGGTCACATTCTTATTATATATTTTTGCAACTATTACTTTAGTTAGACGCTCATTGCCTCTGTGAGTGGGCAAAATAACCGTCCCAATAGTGAGGCGTTGCACCAAGCCCTACGTTACCTAAATTTGGAAGAACTCTTGAATGTGACCAGTCGAGAACACGATTTCTAAGCTGGATCTCGGAGGTTGTGCTTTGAGCGGTCGTGTTCTTAGGGTTTGCTTTTTTTCATTTTCAGCCTCTAAATGTCCGGTCAAGGACCCCAAGATAACTGGAGCAACCGTCCTGTCATAGCTGCTACCACACGGATACCCACATGCGCTGGCAGCATGGTAATGTCCCGAGACATTGAGGAGTGCCGCTATATTGAGCCGGCGCCGTTTTTGGTGTTTAGGAGATGAGACCGGCCGTATGCGTTGCCAAGATAAGGTTCGTTCTATTTTCCCCTGTATATGGCTTAGTGGTATGCTTCTTCGGGGCACGTTTTCTGCACTGCTGGTTTCCTCCAGTGTTGCATCCCATGGGCTCGTTTTATATCGCCTACTTTCCCACCATTGCAGCCCAAATACATCTACCACATATCTTCAATAGCTCTGTTTTTCTTCAGCCACTTCCTTCTTATGCCTGCCACGTTCTTTAACTTATCACTTTACTTGCTGCTGCTTGATGCACTATTAACAAAAAGTGTTTTCATTCACAGAAAAAAAAAACACTTGTGTAAGAATGTGCAATGAAAAGGCCAAAATGAAAATACAAAGTACACAACAGCCACTGACACGTAATCGTATCATATGGAACCATTGTTTTTCTACGTCGCATAAAACGCACTTGCTATGTTCAAATAATCCAACACCTGATCGGTCAGAGCAATTCATGGTACACTTCACACAAATTACCACGTCACACAATCTCGGCAACCTTACTTATTACTTTTGTCGTTTTTACACCATTATTGCTTTCAATTACCAATTCTTCAAGATTCGGTTTTGAGTTATGCTCTCTGAAGAATACTCTAAATGCCCTTCTACATATGTTGTCATATTATTGTAATGTTTACGCCGGAGGTCCCTCTCACAATGTCCACTCTACCCATAATATAATTAAGCAGTCATAACGATCAGCATCTTTTCCCTGTTCTTTATTTTGCATTGTTTTTTTTCATTTCTTCGAATGATATTCCTGTAACATTATTTCACGTCACTAGAAGAAGCCAGAAAATTTCACTAATGTGCGTCAGGTCTCCAGGCATGCTCCAGAGGGCGAAGCCACTAGGATCAACTCCGAAGCTGTCGAGGCATTGAATGGCTGCAAGCTTCAATTACCTGTGAAACATTTAGACCCGCCGTGGTTGCTCAGTGGCTATGGTGTTGGGCTGCTTAGCACGACGTCGCGGGATTGAATCCCGGCCACGGCGGCCGCATTTCGATTGGGGGCGAAATGCGGAAACACCCGTGTACTTAGATTTAAGTGTACAGTAATGAACCTCAGGTGGTCGAAATTTCCGGAGTCCTCCACTACGGCGTGCCCAATAATCAGGAAGTGGTTTTGGCACGTAAAGCCCCATAACTCTTTGTGAAACATTTAGAATCATAGTTGATACAGCATGCTCTATCTGTGCTATCAGAAGGCTGTAAACGCTATTTTGGCAGTTTTTAATCGGAGAAACGACATTCATGTTACTTAGCTTATAGCAAGAGCAATAGAATTGTGTAAGAAGATGAATCATCAATGCGTGTTGAGCGGTTTCAAAAGAAGCAAGAATGAGCGTCTTGAAGTATTTTTTGGCACGAGAACACAGAAAGAGGGTGTACCCTCCAGGGGGATAGTTTGAGATGGACACGTGACACAGATGTGATTCCATGTTTCAACTTACTTCAATAATCCTTTCTTCACAAAAAGTTCTGCGTAGATTGCAAATTTTAAAAGGTCTCATGAAGAATCAATATTCAAAGTCTGTTCCCGCAGATATGAAACATCTCATTATTCTCTCTCACAGTCAGAGTTACTCACCTGTATTCACAGTTTCATTGATGAGTATGGTGTCCTTAGCTTTAGTACAGAAGTGGGAACAACCATCGAAAGTCTTTTTAGAAATTGTCAGATTTCATTTGCCCTCAACATTTATTGGAAACAATACTGCCGTGCATTTGCAGAAACAAGGAGTATGTGTAAGTTCCTGTCTAACACCAGTGCTAAGACAGCTTTTTTTATCCATAGTGGACAGGGACCTGTCAAAGCGCCTTCACGAATCTAATGTTGTAAATATTTTTAGACACGTTGATGACTCTTTAGTTTTATTGACTGTACGTCTCCTTGTTTTTTAATTAATGTGCTACCGTTTTTACCGCTATTTGTGACTGTTAAGACGCTAGAAGTCAGCTTTGAGATGCCATGTGACGGGAAGACAAGATTCCTTGACTTTCATATTGTGCTCAACGATAACAAAAACCAGCTGGTGCAAGTAACCTAGTGCAAGTAATCCACCTTTACCATTCCATTCCGCACGTAGTAAACTTGTGAAGAGTGGAATGCCGCAGATGTGCTTCAGTGAAGCGTTGAAGAAGCCATGCCAGCACCTAATGCACGGTAGCTTCGGACGGGAAGTCTCACGTTTAAGCGGTGCTGGACATCCGAGCCACGTTCTTGTGTCAGTCCCAGATGGATCGCTTAAGAAAGGCCAGGACAAAGGTTCGAAACAGATAGATGGCACAACAAAAGAAATATTGCTGCTGTCATCCCCTACATACATGATTTTTCCCACACTTTAAGAAATATTGCTTGAAGGAGTGACATAAGCGTTGTTCTTTCGGCACTTAATAATTTGGTCAGCCTGTGCAAGAACACAAGGAAAGAAAGAATCGTTGAACTACATGCGAAAAGAGCATAAAAACAATTTATTAAACATAACGCGTGTGTTGAGTATCGCATTCCTCTCGCGTGTGTAAAGTCCTACTTAAAAGGACGTCTTGTTGGGCGAGTTGGTCACAATTCATCTTGGCTACTAGGAGCGAAACCACACACGACACAAGGAAGGAGACGGGACAGAGGCGCTCTGTCCCGTCTCCTTCCTTGTGTCGTGTGTGTTTTCGCGCCTAGTAGCCAAGATAAAGTCCTGCATAGGTCAAACTGGTAGATGGAAAACTGATAAGCTACGAGAGCACAATAACAAAGTAAAGAAAGGGGCTGCTGACATTTTCCTTTTCTTTTTTGCCCTCCATTGCCAAAGATGCAACTCCCAGCCTAGAGTTAAACTATTATCATGAGTAGAAACAACTGGGAAATGATGCGCTTGATGAAAGAACCTAGAAATATATCAACACGTGGTGACGCATGCATCAGTGAGCCATCAATTTCATTATCTGGGACAAAAAGAAACAAAATGCAAGTGCACAACAACAACAATTTCCCAAAGCGAAAAGTAAATTCTTGCATGACGCACACAATACTAAGAATAAAGCGATAATTGCTTCTAAGCAGCTCATTTGTTAGACACGATAACAACATACTGATCCGTGGAGCAGTAGTCACAAATGAGATAACCCGATGGGTACTCGTACATCAGAACAGAAATGTGTGCCTACGGTTTTGACCACACAGAAATCACTATCACCACATGTACAGTAAGCTTAGTCGACCGTCATGAAGGTATTTTATGCTGACAAACAGACCAAGCACACCTTCGCAGGTACAGGCGTCTGGAAAACTTCGTGAATACCACCAACAAAGACGTTGTACGATGATGGCGGCTGCACTGCAAACCAAAACGCAACGAAAGGCTGGGTAGTTGCTTTCTAGTTGCATCTCCAGTTTATCACCGCACATAGAACAGGCAACAGTAACATAGAAACAGCAAGAGCTAGTGGTCCCACAGAAGAACAAACATCGCGCGTTATAAGGGCACTCGCAGCGAAACAAACAACGATTTGTGTGAAAGCAGCGCCTCACGCCAATAGCAAACGATAGAAACTGATGACCCCAATTCCGCAGAGCCGCTGCCGACGGAGCAAGGAAGCGTAAACAGGGGCGTAGTCACTCCGCTCTGCAGAAAGACGGCGCCGTTGAGACATCTGTGTATTCTTCCCACCCTGGCCCGTACGAACTTGCACTTGAAATTCTGTCTTTTCGTCCTAAGCCTGACGGTGCTTTCGCCTCAGCAGAATGTGAATAGCTCAACGCCTCAGCCATTCACAACAGCCATGCGCGCGACGCAGACTAACACATTGCGCAACACTGATACTTACACGACATGGGGATATCCTCATTTCTTGCACTTTTGAGTTAAGTCGTTCTGTTTTTCTATTCTTCGCGCGTGGCTCTGAGTCTCTTTGAGAACCGCGCAGGAATGCCCATGGGGTTTCTGACGACGAATTATTCATGAAGGTGCGAAACTGGGCAGACGATTTAGTCACTTTTGTTTGAGTATGCATTAAAACTAGTCGGTCTGAGTTCGTAGGTGCTAGGCATCTGCAATTTTTATTCGTTTTCACTTAAAATAATGTGCATGGGACAGCTCACACAGCAAAGTCGTATTACACTACAAGAAAGCCAACGGCAGCAACTCGAGTATGGGACATCAGGGGCATACGGGGGAGCATCATACGCAATAATTTAATGTTGAAACCCACTCGTATTGAAACGGAAATAACTATGGCGGCTTCAAAGAGAATGAGCGATGAACTGACTCACTTTTTTTTCTATAGTCACTACTTACTACTCGCCCACTACCTCAATTTCTATTTTTTTTTGGGGCTTAGATGGCGGGGAGAAATGATTTGGAATTTCACACAGAAAACAAGGCAGTTAGCGAGATTACAGGCACCAAAGTGCTGACGTAGTACAGGCCACGAACATGTTTCTTGTACAAAAAGTGTACTTACATTGCTTGTAAGTTTTCTAAAACTTCGAAAAATATGTTGTTGTTTTTTATTTACGAAGCACGCAAGTGCAAGTGGTAAATAATTATAGAAAAAGCGTTTCGTTTACTGGAATCGGAGGAATGGGATGGTTCAGCTCAGGCACTCCAGGAGTAGGAATGGTCTAATTATCATCCTTCAGAGGAGTTAAAAGGAGTGGAATGACGGCGGATTTCCACTCTCCGGAGTGGAGTGGGAATGCAATGGAGGTTCCCACTCCACAACTCTGGCGGAGTCTGAATAATCTTTTTGGACACTGCTGCAGTACTCGTTATTTTCTTACATGCCCTGCTTGCCCTACACATCATATTGTAATCGCCAAGACACCCAGCTATCAACCGCTTACTCCCGTTCTACTTGTACAAAGTTTGAGCACTTACTACATCTATTTTTCATTTTCTGGTGAAAACGTTGGTGAGCATATGTTACAGACAAATATGCACAAAAAAGCTCAATTTACGAAAGAAACGTGTAGTTGCGGCAACATGAGCAAAGTTTGTTGCCTATAATAAATGATACTCCATGGAGTTACGGATGTACCTTGTAGCCATGCAGAAAAGATGGAGTTGCAGAAGAGCTGCAAAAACACCTGACCCATTTAAAAAGCTCAAACTTTGCAGTAAGAATGACAATTATTTCTCGCAGTTACATCTAGTACAAGCTTCCCTAATATTTGGCAACATCACGTTTCATTGATTATTTGCTTAAAAGCCCCAATATCTATGGCAGAACCTTTTGAGCGCTTCCTTTTCTTTTAATTCCTACGTGTGACATATTCACGACAGCAATACTGCTTAGAAACAATGTAGTCTCTGAAAACATTATATTTACGGGCCAACTTTGTTCTCTTTCGTGCAAACAAATCTCCCGTCTTCTCAATAAGGTGACCCATAACTGCATGCTGTACCATTTAAGGTACACCAATCAATGCTTGCCACACAGAACAAATGTATTTGTCGTTCAAAACAATACCCTAGGCTAACGGACAATAAGTAATCTAACGTGCTAAGTTCAATTGTAAGCCTGAACCCTGTCTATTTACAAATTTTTTGCTTGTTATTTGGCGAACTGCCGCCATAGAGTCATCTAGAACAATATATCTCAAACATTTTTATAGAGTAACGGTTGCTATATATTTCATTGTTAGACAAGACACTGATCTTGGCTAAATATGCATTATTTCCTTCTGTTTTTGGTGTTCTATCGTGGCGTAGCCAGACATCTTAACTTTTGTCTATGTCTATCATATGTGACATACCGCATGGTAAGGGGTTAAACTTTGGCCTAACCTTGGTTGCGCCAGAAGCCGCGTTCAGCGGGTCGCATGCGGCGACATTTCCTTGGGTGGAGTGGCTGCCGATTGTCACTCGTCCCGTTATCTTATTGAGTCCCGCTTAGCCTTCCACCGGAGGTGTTCTTTTAATACGGTCGAAAATATGTTTATTCCTTTCCTTGAATATAAACTCTGTAGGATTACCGCAGGATTTCTGAGCCCTTAGCAACATCGCAAATCGCTGCCCTCCCCTGAAGTGTGCTTATTCCATTTAGACAACCTTAAAAGGCGGTCGGGAGTGGCCACGTAGTGCTACGCTACACGCATATATGGCGTATTCTACAACAATGAGGCTAGTGCACTGAAATCGCAGTCGCATGAGTAGTCGTTGAAATATAAGGAATGTAAAATGTGTCATGAGACATTCATTTCTGTGGAAAACTTGCTTGACGATCGATAATGGAGTACTTCTGAGGCTGTTACATAACTCGTTCTGGAAACTAGGGCGTGACGTATTTTGTTTAGCGGTGTTTTTATAGCCGTGTAAGCATGAGAAACACGCTGAAACAGGTGCACTTTTGCTGATTGTTTGTGTAACACGTGAGCATGCTTTGGTGTTGGTTAGCTTTTTTTTTAAGGCTGTCGGTCGTGCGAGCCTTCTCCTAGAAATTTGAAACTCACGCATGAATTTGACACACCATGCTAACAGTCGTACAGACGCTGAGAAACGCCGCTGGTCGGTGAATTTCTACAGAGCATTTCGTTTGAGTGCCATATGTTTCAATTGCTGCCATGCATGTCAGCGACAATTTTACGCGCGGCAGCTACATATAGCGTCTCCGGCTTCGGTCCCACGGATTTCCAAAGCGAATGTTCGGATGTTCACTGGATGTTTAAAAACAGTCGCAGTTTCGCCCGAAAGGTGAAGCATCGATTGCGATGGTATATTAGTCGCCAGCTATACATAGTAAGTACAGTAGTTCCATCGGCCGTATAAACTTGTAAACATAGGCTTAATATCTAACCTAACAAGCGTGGTGACCCGCGCGAGAAAGCAAACATCATGATATCTCACTCGATGACCGCGGAAATTCGCTGTCAAATCGCTGGAGTGAGGAAGTGCGGCAGCAGCAGCGAGCGAATTGACCTTTTTTGCTGCCTCTCGCATTAGTACAAACTAAGCCGCGAAAACAGAGCGCGCGGCCGAGTGTGTCCCCATCGCACATGGCTTTCAAGAGACAACGGCCAGGGCGCGCGACGCCGCACGGGCCGCCCTTAGTAGAACACCTCACCCCCCCTCCTCCCTATACTCCCCCGAGAGATTTGAGCACGACGGAAGACGTCGCGCTTCCTCCCCTCTATCGCCCTTTCGTGCGCGAGATTGGGCCGCGATCGTCGGCTCGCCCATGTGAAGACATTGTGAAGACTTTGCATTCGAGAAACTGGTGTACCTCAGGGAGGCGTCCTGAGTTGCACATTGTTTATTGTTAAAACGAATTCGCGTCGCTCTACCGATAATGTCCAGATATCTTTTAAGTGCTGCAATCTCTCCATCTGTGAAAGACAAGTCCAGCTGGCTGTTAATAAAATGTCGAACTGGCGGATGAGAATGGCTTCCGGTGCAACACTCAAAAAAGCTCTTGCGTGCTTTTTTCTCGAAAGAGGCGTTTAGCTGCAAATCCTGCCATTGAGCTACAGGACTACATCTGCCTGTACATAGCGAGCACAAATTTCTAAGACTATACTGTGACTCAATGTTAACCATTATCCCTCACATTATATACCTCAAGGCAAAGTACCTAAAAACAGTCAATATATCAAACATATTGTCACGCACTGCTTGGATCAGTCAGAGCAGATGCCTAATGAATCTTTATGGGAGTCTCATACGTTCTCGCTTGGGCTATGGATCAGTCGTGTAGCAATTTGCAACGCTAACCCAACTCAAGATGATTGATCCTGTCCATGACTTAGGGCTCCTGTTATCGACGAGGGCTTTTGGAATGAGCCCCGTTCCCAGCCTCTATATTGAGTCAAACAAGTGGTCGCTCAATCTGTGTAGGTCACATGGCAGCTTCATGTACTTCTTGAAGGTCACTTCTGAGGGGCCTAAGCATCCAAGTCACCACGTGATTAATGACCTGTCTTCCGCTGCTCTGTTTTTGAGGCGACCAACAGCAAGAGTTCCTTTCTCACTGCGTATCACAATCCTGGCTGACAACCTTAGCAGTGCACTTTTTGGCAGTCAAATAACGTTACCGGTGCGCCGAACACTAACATGGCTGTGGCAACACATCGAATGCAACACATCTTTTCTTACAATATCTCGGCACGCTCCCGAGGCATTATTGTGCGGTCAGTTCCTCGAATTACAAGGAAAATAACACTCTATTTCTTGTCCCAACTTGCCCCTCAGAAGTCTTTTCTTGCATCAGTGATATACATAACAGCCGGTCCCTGGACGCCGATGGCATCCAGATTCGCCCCATAAAGTATGTGCTTGATATTATATGCCCTGTTCTTACCCATATTTATAACTTAATATTACCTACAGGCATATTTCCAAACAAATGCAGACTTCACGCGTCGTTCCAGTCTTCAAGCATGGTGACAAGACTGCACTAAACAACGATCGACCCATTTCGATAATTCCAGTGTTTTCGAAAGGTATTCAGAAATTAATGCATATCAGATTGCTATCATTTTTTAATCACCACAATTTGTTGAAAGACTTTGAACATAGGTTTAGGAAGCATCGCTCTACCGAAACAGCCCTCTTGACTCAAAAAGAAATAATTATATATGCATTCAGTCGCAATCAAATGGCATTAGGCACATACGTCGATTTTTCCAAGGTATTTGACTTAATTGATCATACCATCCTTCTTAGTAAATTAAAAAACTATGGTGTGCGTGGAACAGCGCATGCGCTTTTAGAATCCTATCTTTCAAACAGGACACAATTCGTAGATACAAACAATGAAACATCTGCAAGGAAGCCGGTCGTTGTTGGTGTGCCAGAGGGAAGCATTTTAGGACCACTCTTATTTTTGATTTACATAAATGATATTGTACACTGCACAGACAACGCAACATTCGTCTCATATGCTGATGACACGATAGTTTTTATTACAGGGAAGTTCGAAACAGTGATAGAAGCGATGGCTAACAAAACGCTGTCTAACCTAGGTGCCTGGGCCACGGTGAATTCTTTAAAAATAAACCCGTCAAAAACACAAGTTATTTTCTACACGCCTAAAGGAAAAACGCTGACAAAGAAGTTGAATTGATTTTTGGGCTCTCAGCAGTTACAGTTGGTGGATTCTGTTAAAACCCTTGGAATACATTTTTCGAAGCACCTTCCATGGAATGTACATGTCGAAAACCTCCATTCAAAGATGGCGTCTGCCACTGGTGTCCTTGCACGTACGCGATGCATTCTTCTTACAAAGGTGAAAATTGTAATCTACAATGCGTTAGTGTCCTCTATGTTGCAGTACTGCAGCATAGTGTGGTTTACTACTGGCGTAACAAATTTGCGGAAGCTGCATTTGCTGCAGAAAAGAGCCATACGATATATTGCTGCTTTACCTTATGCTTCTTCTACAAAATGTCTTTTTACAAAGTATGAAATCCTTCCAGTGTTCTGTTTATATATTTATAGGCTGATGCTGTGTTATAAAGCTTTTGTTAAGTATGGTACCAATATCATAATTAATCTTGCTAAGTTAAAAGCAAACACGAGTGTTTGTTCTACCAGGCACAAAGAAATGTGAACTGTACCCAACCCTAGAACTTTTTATGATGAACAATGTTTGTCCTATAAGCTACCTTCCCTTCTGAACCTATTAAACCACGATGATTTTGATTCTTCGTGTAATCGAAATTCTCTCATTAAGCGTTTCGCCCAGTCCATTTATATTCAGAAATAGTACATCCTTTCGAATTCTTTTCCCTCTACTTGTCGATCGCTGTTTTTCATGTTCATGCCATTTCAATCCTATGTAATTGGGTTATATTGTTCTTGCGCTTTGTTACAAAACTTTTTTTGTTGCTCGACGTTATGTAATATTCGTTGATTTATTTGAACTCTTTGTGCATGACTGACCGTCATCCTGCTGTTTTGCCAACTGTAAAGGGGTCGGGACCTCGTCAAGCTGCTCAAGCTTTTAGTCCCGTACTCCTCCTATTCCAAGGAAATAAAGCTTATTGATTGATTGATTGATTGATTGATTGATTGATTGATTGATTGATTGATTGATTGATTGATTGATTGATTTAAACAAAAAATAGCGCTGCCCTGAATTTTATACGGACGCTTCTAAGTCGCTGTTGGGCCATCGTTTCTGTTATCGGGGTTCTCAGTCCACAAATGAGTATTTTCTCGGCCGAAGCGTTTGCAATTAATGTCGGCTATGAAACATACCAGAAAACAAAGGCTTAGCAGAGCTGTAATGTATGCAGACTCGTTAAGTGTGGTGAACGGTGAAACCCTTGAAGAAACACAAAAAACACAAAAAACAGACGCAAAATGAACTTCACTTGGTGAAGTCCCAGATAGGTAACTGGATCAGTTGAAATTTACAAAGCGAGGCAAACTGATGAGGCACTCACCCGACTTAGAATAAGACACACATTTGGGACGCAGTCTTACCTTCTCACAAGAAATGAACCCCCCACCTTCAGTATGTGCGCGCAAACGCGCACTGTAATACATGTCGTAATAGAATTCAAGCACTTAGAAGCTCACAGAAAGAGTTTCCACACATTTATAGCAAGTGTATTCCACTACATCCTGCCCTATTCCTTGGAAGAAAACGACTCTTTAAAACAGGCACAGTGATGTCATTCCTCAGTGAAGTTGGCATATTGCATATTATATCTACACAGTGCTAACTAATGTCACATGTTTGCAGCCCTGTCATTTAAATGGCAGAATGGATTGCTATCATCTAATAATTGTCGCTGATCCCACTGCACCTGATTCGGCACGTGTATGACTATTGTTGAGGTCAAACGATGTCTCCAGCCTTACAAAAATAGACACCAATTCAGACTAACGCATGATCACTCACAGGCACTGTTCTCATCTAGTCAATCTCCGACCACTGTCAACTCTTAAACAGTTAACGCCCTGTTGTGTACATGCTCATACTTTTATTGCATATATTTGAGGTATTTTGCAGTAATTTTAGACCCATTTACAGCCATGCTACATACACCATCTTACGTAGCACCATCTCACAGTAATTATAACATTGTTCTGACGCTCTCTGTCCGCAATTGGCCCTTCCGCCTTCAAGCACCACATTTCATTTTCAGCTCCATCCAGCGGAGACCCGTTGCAGAAAAGCGCTAGATCAGCAATGCTCTTGTGAAACGCCCGCGAAGCGGCGTCAATATGAGCAGCCCAGCGGAGCAAGACGTCAGGTAGCAATAAATGCAGCGTGAAAAAAATACCAAACCATTCCACACATACGGTCCAGCAATGTCGTGAAGAGGCTCGGGCGGCAAGGCAGAGATAGATTTCCAACACCTTTGGCCACAACGGAACGTGTGCGTCTCCATAGGGACTGGAGGCGCAGCTAGGGGGCCCAACAATCTACGAGTGATGCGGGCTCGAGCGCCGCTGGGCCGTCTCAGGTGCAGCCAGTAAGAGGGTTATTTCTTTACCCTAGTGAACAAACGCCCTCTGCAAAACAAACGGGCGCACTGCGAATAGGGAGCGAGTACTAATGCAAAATTAGACTGTAAGACACCCACTACTTATAACCTAAGTTGGGCATGTAAGCTTTCTAATTCTAGAATAAATTTAACTTATGCATTTAGACGCGTTATTATTGTACCCTAGTGTCCATTGACCGTCTGCACATACATAATATTCCGTGCAGCACACTGCGGTGACATCCATGACAGCCTACCCGATTCCTTTAAAGCGAAGCTTTCTATCTGAACCCTCCCGGACTTAAATGACTTTGGCTACTGATGCTGTTGTCCCGCTGAATTGCTCACACAGAGACAGCACTCATATAACGAATCGGCTTCCATGTAGCCCTGTCTATACACTCCCTAGAACTATGCCGGTGGTGGGATCTTTCTTTTTCGGTAATAGGCAGTGAGACAAAACAAAAGGCACGTGAGTATCCTCAGTGCGACAAAAATACGCCTTCAAGTGCATAATTTACTCATTAAATCAAAGCTTTCTATGCCTTCTTTTTTTCCTCTGGGGTTTTGCGCGTCAACTCCGTTAGCTGCTTGCCGAGTAAGGTGTGCTGGTCTTAAGGATAGCGAGATCGTAAATGGGGCTGATTCCAGAGATAGCGTGAACAAAAGTAAGTCCGTCCCGAAGACAGTGTAATCTGCTGTCACCTGTATCCCGTCGGTCATGTGGTGAGAGTTTCAGCGTATTGCACGTGCTGGCAGGGCTGCGAAACCAATAGTAAAAGACGAAGAGTTTCATAAATTTTCAATAATCACTTCACGCAAGCTTCGATTTACATAGATTCGAACATATGCGTGGGATCTGCATAAATATTTTTGTCTTTTTCCTCGTCTTTGATTTGTATTTCTAGTTTCTGAGAGCTGGATAAAATATGCGGTTCAAATTAAAGTTACGCGTGAGGTTAAGAGCGAACTTTTTAACCTGATCGCTCGTGCTGATATTGGGGCTTCAAGGCGTATATGTAAAGTTAGAACGACAGAAAGCTGAGCTCGGCGTTCGTGTTGTCCATTTCTCTTTTCTTGTGTCCGTGTCTGCAGGCCTTACCCCTCTTTTCCATTATGTAAAGCTAGGTGACTTTTTCCCGTTGTAAGGTAAATCTGGTTATTGGCGTATTTACTTAAATCCCCAAATCTTGCACTAACAGCAGATTGATTGCAACAAATTATAAGGTCTTTTTGATTCTCTTGGCCCTGTACGGCTGGAAATACAGCACACTTATCCGCAAAGAGTCGCTTCCCAAGAGGATCGGCAGAGCGGATAACTAGGGTTTATTAATGTACATTAGAAATAACATTTCTTCAAGAAATGAGCACTGAGGCAGTCTTGAGTAAAAATCAATTTGTTGATCAGCACATTTGTCTAAACCCCCATATTGGCCTTCACTTCTTTTAGAAATCTGGAAAACAATGATATTATTTTAATTTCAATGCCGAAAGCTGACAGTGTTGAAGTGAAATCGTGACGTAAGATTTCAGTGACACGTGCATTTGCTTTCTTGCAAGTAAATTTTGCTTCCTCTTTTTTAGGCGTGTACGAAAAGTACTTTTTGAGACTAAATCGAATTCGAATCGAATATTGCGAAAAACAAATAAAATCTTATTGAAGATTGAACACCTTGCGAATAGTTTTCGAACGATGACCAGCCTTAATTTTTTCACTATTGTAATCAAACAAAATTTACGCCCCAGTATGCGCTACATTAGTACGTTCCTGTGCCTGTACTGCCCATAATGAAGCACGATTTCTCAAAAGCTAGAACGAAGCTTTACGAAGGAGCATGCGGGACAGTGAATCAGCACAAAGAATTTATAAAGGCAATATTGTCTGGATATTAGAACCTAGTGTGTGCTTTCGAGAATAATATGGAAATTCGCAGTTACTGCAGCGATGACAAAGCGAAGAAAGCACCATTTCTCTGCTGTAAATGGGGCCTCTATATTATCAAAGACCTTGCAATCATGCATTCCCGAAATAATAAGAGAAGTCACAGTTGCTGCAACAACAACTAGCACCAAACTGTAGCAATTGCCGAATGTTATATCTGAGTGAGTGAGTGAGTGAGTGAGTGAGTGAGTGAGTGAGTGAGTGAGTGAGTGAGTGAGTGAGTGAGTGAGTGAGTGAGTGAGTGAGTGAGTGAGTGAGTGAGTGAGTGAGTGAGTGAGTGAGTGAGTGAGTGAGTGAGTGAGTGAGTGAGTGAGTGAGTGAGTGAGTGAGTGAGTGAGTGAGTGAGTGAGTGAGTGAGTGAGACAACTTTATTTGGTCCACTATAGACGTAAGCAAACTCCACGCCATCTGGCTAGGCCCACTCGAGGACCATCAGGTGGAACCTGACGGCCCTCTCGCGAGCCCTCTGGACTGCCAGGATTTGAGAGGTATGATCCTGGGCCCTAATTAGCCTCATCATTTCCTCTTGGGTGAAAGGGGGACCGGCAGAGTGAAATTTTAATGCCAACGATTGTGTTTACCATAGAAAAGTCTGATTTCTTCAGTGATGCAGCGCACTCTGTAAAACTACCCTTTCTTCATATTCCATGTGGCAGGGGGCGAAATATGCTTCGCTTTCGAATCTGTTCACTATTCAATAAGCAATCGCAAAAATATTCCGAACATAGTCGCATTTTTGAATAGTGGCTATTCAATTCATGAACGAATTAAATACGTCAATATTCAATTCTTCATTCAACATTTTCGAATGTCCACCCACTTCTACAACAATATTTGCTTTCAATGGCATCGGTAAATACTTCGCCTGTTACGACATACTAAAAAAAATCATATATGAGTTTTCGCACCACTCACGTGTCCGTGTGTTTCGTTTAGGGGTTCCTGGTCACCACGTCGGACATAGCACAAAAAAGAAATATGCACTATAAAGGTAGTCAAATAATACGAAATTTCCTTTTTGCTTCTTTGCATCATATCCTGAAATACGCAACAGTACATTAAAGGATGAATAGAGCAGCGTCGTTTTCTCCCGCACAGTAACTTCCGCCTGAAGATCGCGCGACTGCCAGTTAAGTGAAGCAGCTTAAGAAAGGACCCTCACACATAGGCGTATCTACCGATTGGGGGAGAGGGGGGGGAGGGGCAAAGAATGTCTTTGCAACTTGCAGCTGAAAGTGCCAGTGCCCTCTTTCAAAAGTGGGGAGGGGGCAAAGTATGTCATTTGCCCTGCCCCCCCCCCCCCCAGACACACACACTTGAAAGAGGGCACTGGCACTTTGCACTTTTTCTTGTACCGTAAAAGGCTCTGTGTGTGTCTGTTTTCTCTTCTACGGCCTTGTGTTTCTTGCGCTACAACTAAAACTGCAAATAGAGCTTGTATGTGTCTGTTGTCTCTTCCACATCCTTGTGCTTTATGCGCTACAAGAAAAACTGCAAATCGTTGCACCAACAAGCCCAAATATCTACACTGAGGGCACTGGCACTTTCGACTGGAAAGTCCATTAGAAAACAGCTGACGCTAAATTTTCTTTCCTACTAGAGTGATAACATAAGTAATGCTTTTATTTACTACATATACCCTTCCTTGGACAACGACGGTTGTCTTTGGTGCCTTCTCGGGACGCCTTGTAACGGATGACGCGCGGGATTTGCGATACACGCTCGAGTTGCAGATAAGTGTGGCGCTGGGCAGTGCCCGCCCTAGCAAACTGTCAGCTTGCGCAACTTGCATTATGTCCAGTTTTTTGCGGACCACTATATACGCATTCTAAAACACAATCAGCTTGTTACATTTAATGTCCATGTGAGCGGGAGGTCCGGATAAAGTATTAAGCCGCGCCCAGCGCCTGGTGTGCCTTACGGCGTGAAATCGTCGGATTATCAACTTCTGGAACAATTTAATCTCTGTCCGTTGCCGCGTTTCTGTCTCGGTATCATACCACAATATGAAATCTAATCAAACCTCTTACAGGGGTAACTATCGAACTTCGTTTTGTAATCACGACTGATCGTAGATATGCTCGCAAAAATGACCTTGGTCGAACTCCCATGAGCCATTTGAATACCAATAGAACACTGAATTTTTCTAAAGATTCATTTCTGGCTGTCATTTCTGACTGACTATTTCATTTTCAGGCTGTTTCTAAATAAGAGCTACACAGCCTTTGTAGAAAGTTACTCATTGAAGCATTCCAGGGTGTCCTACTGCCGCTAATCTAGATGTTTCCTAGACTCCTAAAACGGCGCACGAGATACGGACATGAAATTCCATGAACATAGGAAGATTTAAACGCAATGCGTTGCGACACTTTCACTTTCCTGCTTTATATGCAGGTGTCGCAGATAGTTACTAAACCCTAGTTTTTTCATGTTTTAGTAAAATACCTTCAGTCACAAACTACGATGGATTGTCGATAAATGTGTGAAATTTACATAATTTTTTCCCAAGGTGCTGGAGACCCCATACAGAAAGCAAATAAAGCTGGGAAAATGACTCTGTGAATTTTATGACCCATCATAAGTACACAATAATTAAATAATCATTTATTGTACAGTGAGTCATGCGACGTTTCTTCATTAAATATACGGAATCACCCGCTCGAATTACATCCACAGCTTAATTATTGGGGGGGGGGGGGAAATAAAACGGGAGGAAAGACAGGGATGTTAGCCAGTGTAAGTACCACCTGGGCACAAGCATTACAAGGGAAGAAATATTCTTTCGCGATTACTACCGAAACGCCTCACTTCAAATGTCCAGTCAAAGGCGGTAGTGCCTTTATGAAAGCTGTCGTTTGAAACGATACATTTCGCTCCGAAGTGAAATGGACGCACTTTAAGAATGCAGAATGTTCAATTTACTAAAATCTTAATGTTCATTGTCTATTCCTTGCAATCACTGCACAGTAATGGCAAAAATAAGTCGGGTTCACAAACGTGCACGCCATGACTGAAGGGGATATTATGAAATTCGTAGTTGGTTTCTCCGGTGTCCTCGGTGAGCTAAGAAGCAAGGCACTTTGTTCATATCTAGAGAAAATTAGGGGCATGGCTAAGCTGTAGACAATGTTCCAAATGGGTGGGTTAAATGCTCATTTTCCAGTATAGAATACTTATTCAAGTGGTCCATAGCATTACTACTCTGTTTTACGAGCGGTGTAAGACTTAGACAGCTGCGCTGGCATAATTACAACAAATGCAGTCGAATTTTTCGAACATAAGGGGAACAATACGCCAAGTTTATGTGCCATGGTAAATATGTGTTGATCAAATACAGCGTCAAAAAATATTGTAAACAAGTGTCCGAAAGTGTCACAGGTTTTCCAATGTCCCAAGAGAACCCTGCTGTCATAATATATGGTACGCGGGAGTGGAAAATATAAACATACGAAGACAGTGCGCCGTGCGGTGGCGAAGATGACAGCGACTCTGTGCAAATACCCGCAAGAGAGCCATCATCATCATCATCATCATCATCATCGACACCAATTCAGGAGCGTCGGCAGTGGCGCTTCGAAAAGCGTGGTGCGAGAGTGTGTGGCCCGTGGCGTGAGCAGTGCGCGAGGTTCGGCGGTCGACGGAAAACAGCTTCCTCGCTGGGCGTCTGGCGCCAATACGCCACACCCGAAGCTACACTGTGGCCCTCTGGGAGGTTACCTCGCCCCGCTCTTCCGATGGGCACTGGTCCAGGAGGCTGGAGGTCCTGAACCGGGGCGGTCGAGCGTTCGGGTGAGCGGCCACAGGGCTACCCCGCCAGCTGTGGAAGCGACCCGGTGACTGCGGCCGGCTACCTGAGCCCCGCGAGGTGGTCCGACCCGGCCGTCCAACCCGGCTGTCCGACCCAGCCGTCCGTCCCGGCCGTCCGACCCAGCTGTCCGACCCGGACGTCCTACACGGCTGTCCGACCCCGCTGGCCAGCATCAGCTCCACGAGGTCTCAGACAAGGCGACACACGCTTCCGCCGGAACTGTAGGCCAATCATAATCCACCGATTCATGGATATAGTGCATGTCGCCTATGAGGCATTTTGGGAACTTGTCACGTGTGTGTGCCGTTATCTGTGTCGTGTACGTCAATACGAGTCGGATGATTGTTTGTGCTTTCGCGTGCTGCTTCTCTCTTTTTCTGGAGTGATCCGGCCCCAGTAACATCATAAACTGGCGAGCCTGCCAGGATTCACTCGTAAATACAGTGAAAGGGGGCAGTTTCGCTTGAGCGCAGACACACATTAGTAGACGGCACCATGGATTTACAGAAAATCACGGCTATAGGTCTCCAAATAGGATTGTCAGGCGCAGAACTTCGCAGATGGATTGAAGCCTAACAGGCAAAACAAAGGGACGGGAGAGCTGCGGAGCGAGAGGCAACCAAGGAAGCTGACGAGAGGCAGCGTGAGATCCTCCAACTAAAGCTTCAGCTTCAGGAAAGAGCTCGGAATGTGCCGGCAGCAGCTTCTGAAATCTTGACTGCGCCAAACACCTCCTCGTCATCCCTCAATCCACAGAAGTTACTTCCTTTGTTCGACGAGAAACGCGATGACTTACACGCGTATTTACAGCGATTTGAGCGCGTAGCAACAGGGCAGGACTGGCCACGAGAAAAATGGGCTCTTGCTGTGAGCATGTGCCTAACTGATGAAGCGTTAACTGTGATCGGTCGGATGACTGCCGCCGATTCATTAGATTACTCGAAGGTAAAGAAAGCTTTGCTACAGAGGTTTCAATTCACGGCTCAAGGCTACCAAGAGAAGTTTCGGAAGGCACGAGCAGTAGCGGGCGAAACTGGAAGACAGTTAGCAGCCAGAATTTCAGCCTATTTTGACCATTGGATTGAGATGGCTAATGTGCCTAAAACATATGAAGGTCTACGAGATCACATGATCTCTGAACAGTTTCTGCGTGTTTGGGAACCAAAGCTAGTCATTTTCTTGAAGGAGCGAGAGTGCAAATCCCTTGACGAACTTGCTGGCTTGACGGATCGCTTTCTTGACGCGCAGAACTGGACAAACTTAGGAAAAGGTACCTATAACGCAAAGGATTCTGGTGGGGAAAACATTGAAGCTCCCAGGAAACCGCAACTTATGTGCAACCTCTGTCACCGGTTCGGACATTTGGCTCCTGACTGCCGTAAGCCACCTAAGCGTATGCTGAAGTGTGAGTTGTGCAACAGAACGGGACATACAGCTGAAAATTCCCGAACTCGGTACGGGGACAACAAACCAAGTTCTGCGTGTGCATTCACCGAATCTCGACCAGTCCGGACTCATCCAGTGAAAGAATCAAAGCGTCCAGGAAAGAAAACTCGCCGATCAAGTGACAGCGAGGACAAAAACCCTGGGACTCCTCATCGACGGGATGCCAGTAGTTGAAGGCCGTCTGATGGGAAGAAGTGTTCGTGTATTACGAGACACCGGTTGTAATACTGCAATTGTCAGACGGGAACTCGTTCCAGAGGTTTATATGACGGGAAGAAAGAGGAACGTTGTTCTTCTGGACGGCTCAACGAACTACCTGCCTGAAGCTGTCGTGCAAGTGAACATGCCGTATTTTACAGGCAAGTTAACAGTGGCATGTATGGACGAGCCCCTCTATGACCTTGTTCTGGGAAATCTTCCAGGCGTCAGAGGACCATACGATCCGGATTCTGACTGGAAGCACCCCGCTGCTCCCAACGCTGAGTCGTCGCCGATAGAAATGAAGCTGAATAAGGCGCCTAGGAAGCCTCAGCATGTATCGAGCGTGGCTGAAGCCAGAACTGAAGAACAAGGCAAGGTTCGTCCCTTGTGCGTGCCGACAAACGTCCTACGTGACGTGACAAAAGGACAACTCATTAAGGAACAGCGGAAAGACCCCACGCTGAAACATAGTTTTGCCAAAGTGAGCAAGTCGTTTAACTCGGGAAAGGGTCACAGTTACGAATTCGTTGAAGAAAAAGGATTGTTGTATCGCCTTTACCACCAGGCAACTGGCAGAACCTTTAAGCAGGTGGTCATACCAAAAGCATTTAGACATGGCGTATTAGAAGTGGCTCATGAAAACATCATGGCAGGACATAAAGGTATCAGGAGAACAACCGATCGTGTCCTACAAGAATTTTATTGG
Organism: Dermacentor variabilis; assembly: GCF_050947875.1. Classification (NCBI taxonomy): domain Eukaryota; kingdom Metazoa; phylum Arthropoda; class Arachnida; order Ixodida; family Ixodidae; genus Dermacentor; species Dermacentor variabilis. Next base: position 114,947,355 of record NC_134571.1, on the reverse strand, counting down.
CCAGATGTGCACAGAGACGTAAAACGCTTCGTGAAGTCGTGCGACAAGTGCCGAAAGACAACCGCTAAAGGGAAAGTACAGGCCGCTCCACTTCCTCGTCAGTGCGTGCTTGTGTGTGCCTGCAAAAATACGACCAGTTCGTTCGGTCCTGAAAATTTAGAAGCGCCGGGGACCAGGCCAGCGGGAACAAGCCCACAGAGGAGCGCGCCAGGCACGGCAACAGAGTGTTGCGTTGGAGTCTCCTTTTGCAGGAGTATTCTTTTACTATTAACTATATAAAAGATTGTGACAATGTCGGAGCTGACAACTTGAGTCGCGCGTAATCACATGCTCAGTTAGCAAAATGCGATTGGACAATGCGACCACTCAAGTATTTAATCTTTATTTGAAAGCGAAGAGACTTGTGCATTAGTACTTTAACTGGGCGCAACACCCTGTGAACAATGTGTGTCGTGTGCGTACATGAACAAGTGGACAAACGTACACAATTTTCCTTTTTCTCTTTTTTTCCATCCCGCGTCCTTGTCTTAGAATAGTTGTGAACAACTTGTAAACAAGTGTCCGAAATATTGTAAACAAGTGTCCGAAAGTGTCACAGGTTTTCCAATGTCCCAAGAGAACCCTGCTGTCATAATATATGGTACGCGGGAGTGGAAAGTATAAACATACGAAGACAGTGCGCCGTGCGGTGGCGAAGATGACAGCGACTCTGTGCAAATACCCGCAAGAGAGCCATCATCATCATCATCATCATCATCATCATCATCATCATCATCATCATCGTCATCGACACCAAATCAGGAGCGTCGGCAGTGGCGCTTCGAAAAGCGTGGCGCGAGAGTGTGTGGCCCGTGGCGTGAGCAGTGCGCGAGGTTCGGCGGTCGACGGAAAACAGCTTCCTCGCTGGGCGTCTGGCGCCAATACGCCACACCCGAAGCTACACTGTGGCCCTCTGGGAGGTTACCTCGCCCCGCTCTTCCGATGGGCACTGGTCCAGGAGGCTGGCGGTCCTGAACCGGGGCGGTCGAGCGTTTGGGTGAGCGGCCACAGGGCTACCCCGCCAGCTGTGGAAGCGACCCGGTGACTGCGGCCGGCTACCTGAGCCCCGCGAGGTGGTCCGACCCGGCCGTCCAACCCGGCTGTCCGACCCAGCCGTCCGTCCCGGCCGTCCGACCCAGCTGTCCGACCCGACCGTCCTACACGGCTGTCCGACCCGCCGGCCGACACTGCTGTCCGACCCCGCTGGCCAGCATCAGCTCCACGAGGTCTCAGACAAGCGACACACGCTTCCGCCGGAACTGTAGGCTAATCATAATCCACCGATTCATGGATATAGTGCATGTCGCCTATGAGGCATTTTGGGAACTTGTCACGTGCGTGTGCCGTTATCTGTGTCGTGTACGTCAATACGAGTCTGATGATTGTTTGTGCTTTCGCGTGCTGCTTCTCCCTTTTTCTGGAGTGATCCGGCCCCAATAACATCACACCTGCGTCTCAGGTATTTCATACCTTGAAGGAATTGGCAGCAATATAAGTGTGATGTGTCGCGTTGTTTTAACTTCTCTTGCTTATTTAGAAGTTATACTAATAATTATTGAACCCTTATCTTTTTTCTGGTTATTTTATAATGCATGCTATATTAGTTTCGCCTGCTGTCCTCACTGAACTAAAGGAGGCACCTTCGTTATGTCTTGTGACTGTAAGGACAAGTTAATAGATGATGTGGAGGTTAAGTCCAAAATATATGGGTAATTGGGGCTTTGGCAATAAATTACGCATGCAAGCAGTCTGGAGTGTTAGGAGCGTGTCTAACGAGCGGGAAAAAGTTCAGCCCGCTTCCCTGGCAGAACTATAAATGCCGTCAAGACCAAATTTAGAGAAAATTAGTGGTACACTGTGGAAACTCTTTGTGCGAAGTTAAATGCAGTTGGATCAAACACAGTCTTTGTAAACAATTTCTTATTCATGTTTTAGAGTGTGTGATATGGCGGCTATCAGTTATGCTTCCTAGCGTCCCGACATAGCTGTAGTTAAGAACAGGTTTATAATTTGTGGAAAGGGTAGGGAGGAAACGGTAATGTGCGACAGAATTTTTACATACCTGGCCTGGTTAGAAGCGCTGCAAATAATTAATGAGCCGTAGTTTTTCTTTCGCTATTATCAGGCGTCATAGCACGTTCCGTTTTAGTTTCAGCGATGTCCTCGGTAAACTAGCCTAGATATCTTGTTTATGTTCGGCGAAAATAAAGGGCGAATTATAGGCAATATGTAGGTGAGCTTCAAAGATTATTTCAAAGATTACTCAAAGAACATGTTAGGACATTTCTGGTAAATTACGCATGTAAGCTCTCCGGAGCTCTATGGATGGGCTTTGCGAACGAAGAATTTATCCCGTTGCCCTGCACGAATTGTGAACTCAACAGATATCAGATCTAGCGGAAACTGAGTCGGGAGGGGGGGGGGGGTTATAAAGCAATAAAAAATTGCATACCCTCCTCAGGAGCTGTAGGGGTGGTATTCAACAGATTTGCTAGGCATCTACTGTCACAGGGCCAGGATGGCGAGTAAATTTTTTTTTGTGAACATTGCAAGTGATTTATGTTGATTATACGTCGTTGCGCATAACCTCGACAATACTATTACCTAAAGTAGCAATACATTTATGCTGTAGACTTAAACAGCAAGTACAATTATTTGTTGAATTATTCAGATTTCTTGCTCTACCGCCTTGAGCGGTAGCGTACCTCAGGACCTAAATAAATTTCTCTGTCTGCCTGTCTATCTATCTGTCTGTTGTATCAAATGTGCATTATTTATCTGCGCTGTACTGCTGCTACTGGGCAGGATCCGGGACCACTGTGAGGAACTCATTGCATTTTGTCCCTGTCTCATCTTGGGATTTTATATAGTTGCAAGAGGTAAATGCAAATTCAGATCCTTTTTCGGGATCCCATGATTCACCATGTGTGATTGATAAATAGGTTCCTGTCCGTTAAATATAACTGACAGGAGCATGTCCAGGCTAATTCACTTACTGCAATAGTAACTCGCAATACATACATACATACATACATACATACATACATACATACATACATACATACATACATACATACATACATACATACATACATACATACATACATACATACATACATAATATATGTTATCGCTTAGCGCTGGACGCGCCCGCACGTATCGGGAGTCTCTCGAATGTTTTCGATGGTTCTTTCTGCCGTATGTTGTCATCGAAGCTTGCGTACTCTGATTGCATTGATTAAGAGAAAATGAGTCACCCTCCCCAATGTAGCAATTGTTAGAAAGGAAGCCCATACGGTTTCCTTGAAAGAAAAGCCTCGTAGTCGAAGAAAAATTCGTCCTGGCCCGGGACTCGAACCCGGGACCACCGCCTTTCCGGGGCGGCCGCTCTATCACCTGAGCTAACCAGGCGGCTAGCAGATGGCAAGACGAAGTAGAATTTGCCAACAACTGGAAGCACAGGCAAGAGTTTGACGTAATAGTCCTGCTGAAATCCACAAGGCGGAGAGAAGCAATTAATCAAGGGAAAATGAGACATCCACCCAATCGTAGCGTCTCCACCTTGCGGGTTTCCGCAGAACTATTACGTCAATCTGATCGCATGTGCAACGGGAATCGTGCAGTACTTTCTGGAAGACACGCGGGCCCCAGCGATTACTCTGGAACCTTCGATGGCTCATGGATAAAAGCCGACGCGCTTGACCGGCAGATCAGAGTGCGTCGATTGCCGGCCGTATTCGCCGCTATCGCTGTGCTATATATATATATATATATATATATATATATATATATATATATATATATATATATATAGAGAGAGAGAGAGAGAGAGAGAGAGAGAGAGAGAGATCAGAACGTCTCTGCGGTTTCCTCCCCCTCACCGGCCCTCCAATCTAGAAATAGTTGGTACGACACTGCCTTCACTTATGAAAATGGCTCCTCAACTTCCCATTACATGTGTTACAAGCTATTCATGTAGGACTGATACTCCAGCACTGCATCGCTCCTCCGGCCAAAAAAGTGAACTTTCCGCTAAGAATTAGCGTAGTTTGTGGTGGCGGTCTTCTATCTCTCTCCTTATCTTTCATCGCGAGAAGTTCTTCACAAGAAAATCAGAAATTTTTGCCGGTGTGTGCGCAATCACTCACATTCTACAATGCATACATAGTCAAGGGGAAGAGAATTAGAAGATTCCAGACGTGAGTGGGCAAAAAAAGGAGAATAAATATATATATGAAATGCGCGAGTGTACTTGACAATGATACTTACAGGTGAGACGATGGGTAAATTCAGGCTATTCCTATCATAAACTGAACCTTTTTTCATGCAACCCAAGTTTATTTCTCCATGTTGTGCCATAAAGCGAGAGAGAGAGAGAGCAAATGAGAAATGAAAGGCAAGGAGGTTAACCAGGATTTTTTTTTTTTTTCAACATTCTGAATTTAAAGATCGCGCCAGTACGACAATATCAGCCAGCGTGAGCTGCTTTCGCCACCTGTCAACGTATCTTTTAGTTGCTGCCGTTCAATTGGAGAACCCAGATCATGGACGCCCATTTAGTAAACGGCGTGTCAATGCCGGCTATCTCGAAGGCCATAATAATCTTTGAACTTCACACACCAGGTGGCAACAGCACCGCGCGAGAAGTGCTAAAGGAACTCCTATATTGAAGGCGCCACGCTCTCCACTAAGCCACATGATCATGAAACTTCTCCGTAACCCTATGAGAGAGCTTCATATGTTGACCGTGGCTTCCGCGAGACGGCACTAGGGGTCCCATGGGGGCAGCGACGAAGGTGCGCGAGCGTGTAGCGCCTGTACAACCGCGGGACTACAGGCAGAATGCGGTTGCATGGCGGCTGCTGTTTTCTTTCATGATTTTGCCTTCGGTCACGAGCAAGTGCAGTGCATGTGATGCGGTAACCTGAGATTCCGAAGTCTGGCTGTGTGACGGGTTGCCCATCTGGCTACAGAGGCACGCACGAAAAAGCCTCGCTGTTCTGTCTGCCTAGTGACGCCGAGCAGCGTGAAATATGGAAGCGGGTGATACCACGGCAGGAAACCGATAGTTTTAGCTTCGACTCCAAGCGTGTCCGTGTCAGAGCACTTTGACCCTGCGGATATTGGTCGGACTTACAAGTTTGTGGTTATGTGAATATACTGTCACATATTAAACACACTATGTTTCTAAGTGTATTTTATATTTTATCATACTATCTTTAAATATTACAACATCCTATCCATTTGTCAGTTTCTGTTGCTTTTTACGAAGTTCTACTCGTCTGTGTCCTAATTGTTCTTATTTTGTACACGTTGCTCCATGCTTCCGAACACTGCACACATTTTGTTCAATGTCTGGCCACTCACAGCTTGTCTTATTTTGGTAGTTAGAGAACAGCCTGCATGTGAGCACTGAATAAAAAATTTTCATATATTTTCTCGTACTCACCAGCGTCTTCGTCGTCACTGCGTGACAAAGCACAAATAAATGGCCGATGCAGCAAAGAGTATTCAGCAGTGCTTTGCCATCTCCACATGCATCAGCAAAAAGGGCTTCTCAAGCTTCCGGTGTTTTCGTCATGTGATCGCTTCTGTAGCGCGCTCTGGTTCTTCAAAGTTCTTTAAGTGCGCCAAAACGTACAATTTTTCAGAGTCAGTCAGCTTGCAGCATTTGTTGCAAGGTAAGCGCCAGTCATAAGCTTACGTAAATAACCTTATGCACTTTGACAAAAGCAATCACTCGGCCACACGGCCGCAATCAGAACACGAATGCTACCGACCGCCACGCTAGACCTTCCAGTGTGATACTGCAGAAAAGTTGCGGTGAAAGTAATGGCAAAGTAATGGCGTAGGCTGGGCGCATGTGCGAAAGATCCTGTTTATAACAAGCAGCGAGAGAAAGTAAGCGCGATGTTTATCAGAAAACAGCCGGTAGCAGGGTTTACTAGCGGCCGGCGTCAATCACACGGGGTTATTAGTGTCTGGATGTTGTAGCCAAGCTTTCCGGTAACAACAACTGGACAGTCAGCGGTGCGCAGTTGTTAAACAATGCAAAACGGTTGGCCACAAGACTGACTTCAACAAGTTGTTGTGCTGGAAACCGAGCCAAATCCGCGCAAGAGGCTGCTTCTTGAGTCGTGGCACATTCAGCAAACACATGGCAATGTAAATCGCTCCCGGGGGAACCTTCCCTCGTCTTATTCCCATGGAGTGCGTTTATTGACCCTGCGGTTGCCCGCACGTGGGTTTAAAATGCCATGCTGCACCTCGCCCGCAGTTACACCCTGAAGAAGGAACCGAGCCGGTTTCGAAACGTCGGTGTTTATCTAAAAAACGCGGTTTAAATATTTACGATTATGTTATCCTAAATAATGATTAAAGTAGCGTTCATTCTATGCACAAATATAAGTCCCCCGAAAGCACAAATACTAAAGAATGTCAGCCTGTTTGCCGAGAAACAGCCGCTGCGAACACACGCGCGACCGCTTTTTGCCCCCTCCTCGACAGCTGCGCCACTAGCGGCACGCGCTGTCCCTACATGAAACTTTGGCCGGAGTTTCGTGACCAGAATAAGCATTGAATGAGCCATAACCACTATACTGACAGGTAACCAGGGGTAACCGCAGCCGCCTTGTAATCGCAAAATCTTCCGTCTCTATTCATGGCACCGCGGAAATGCCTCGGCCTCGCGATTGAGGGGCCGTGGGTTCAAACTTATTGCTCGGAATCGTTTTTTTAAAGGTTGCTGCGTTATTTTTTTTTTTCTCGTTTATCTGCTGCACTTGTTCTTTTGTCCTTCACCACCACGCCTGACACGGCGGCATGTTGCCAAGGGGAGCGAAGCGACCCGTTGACTAGCACGGGAGGACGAGTGTGGGTGCCTTAGATACCGCTTTAGCGGCTGCAAACTAATGAATATTGACGCATTGCTACGTTGTTACAGTGGTGATACTGCTCCCTCCCCCTCCCGCATCCACTGAATAGCATAAGTCTGTGCGCATAACATGCGATGGAATAAAAAGAGATTCCCTCATTTTCGCAGTGCGGGGGCTCGGAAAAAATAGCGTGTATGCTATTATGATCGGCCCCTCACAGTAGTGAATATTGCTTAGTGAGGGCCCTGTGTTCACGCTTACACACTCGGTACTTCGGCAAAGTGTAGTTCCTATTTTTTTTTTATTCCTTTGCGGCTCTCGACAATCGGAAACTGTAGTGGCGCGAACATCAAGGGTCACACGAGTGACTAACAATATCTCGGAATTTAACATAGGCCACTACAAAAGCATCAGCAGAACTTCCGTTGATAATCTTCATAAAGGAGAAAAGTGTTCGCAATTTATGCGACCTTTAGGGGCCGCCACATTGCAGCAAAGATGGCGGCTGCATCCTGCAACCCATGAAGAAAGAAAGACACTCAGGCACACTGACGTGCGACCCTACCCAGTGCGCGCGCTAGGAGAAAAGTCAGAAGGAAGTCACGTGATATTTTTCGCTGTAGTGGTCATATTGTCGGGACACTATGGTGGCTTTGTTATGGTGCTGTATGGAGGAAGAAAAATCTAAGGAGGAGCCCTGACGTCACTCTATGTGAAGCTAAGTGACGGCAGACGTCGGCGTTACTTCGCCATCGTGTCGGGCCAGATTCCTCTCTCGTCGTGGTGGAGGCTAACGTAAACATAGCATAGCGATTTAAAGTTTACTACACTTGAAATGCGTGAGAATGACGACGGTGGCTGACGCACTTTATAACGATTGCCGCTTAGGTCTTTCAGTGTTGGATTGGGTTTACCATACATGAGTACTCTATTTTATTTCTTACCCCAAGCAATCCTAGTAAGATGATTTTCCAATCCACGCTTGCAGTGTTCAGACACGCCGCTGCTTTTCAGTGAACAAAACTCCAATACAGCAAAAATATTTTACAGCATGCACACACAGTGGCTGATGATGCGCGTCGCATGTCTGCACAGCCAAGAGAAATTTCCGAATACTGCAGTTACCGCTGCGCCAAAAGGCTGACGGCTTCACGCATGACGGCCGATCCCGCCACCAGGCACCCAAAAGCAACATTTCGTCTCTAAATTTCATCCTTAATACTGCTATTAACGCCTTAATCACAACGTCACTGAAAAGACGCTCACCGTAGCGACATGCCAATGAGCTTCAGCAAAATGGCGCCCTCCATTAGGCGCTCTCAATGAAAAACTCAGCTCCTGTCCAAATTAAAATCATACAAACAAACCACGGCACACACGATGCCAAGTAACACAACAAAGCGCAATACTTGCTTGACAAAGGACAGCGCAACCGAAAACAGTGAGAATCACACGACTGCCCACATAAGCACAACTGCGCAACTACGCACAGCCCGGTTTCAGCCTTGGCCACAGCTCAGCTGCTCTCCAAATTAAAATCATACAAACAAATCGCTACACACGCATTTCTAATTAAAACAACAAAGCAAAATACTTGCTTTACAAAGGGCAGCGCAACCGTAAACAGTGAGAAACACATGACTGTTCTAAGGAACACAATTGCGGAACTATGCACAGCCCGGTTTCACACGGCAGCCACGGCAGCCTTGGCCACACGCTTGGTCATGTGACCGATGTGACGATGGTATCGTATCGCCACCTTGCGTAAGGTTAGATTGTGTTGATGGGCTGTTGAAGCGCCGCTGTGTGAACGCTTCGTGTGCGCGTCGTGCGCGTTGCGTGTTTGTTTATCGAGTGTGAATCATGTCGCGCAGAGTCAGACGCCGACCTCTCTTCCGTTCTTTCCCGCGCTGGCTCGCTTGCTCGATATGCAACTCCGTCTCATACAAAAGCAGTGAGGTGGGAGACTGCACTGTGCATTTCGCTGGCCTTTCATTTCCCCCTTTCATTTCGGACACCGTCAGTGCCGCATCATTGTCGTTAGACGATCGGCGCGTCTCAGCAGGCGCGCTCACACCAAGCTATATGCACCCAAGCGTGCCGAGCCGTAGAGTCCCATGAATATTAAATCGAATAGCTTACCGTCTCTGGCTGTTCTTATGGCTGATAAGACGTCAGTGGTCGGTCGTAAGTGCTGTTGATGGACAAGGAAGACGTTCGTTCGTTGTTTCTCTTGCTCTCTCGCCAACTATATTTCGCTCGCTCTCTCTAGTTCTTTCGCTCGCTCGCTCGTTCGACCTATTGGCTTGTACTGACATTCATCGACGGCGGTTTCTGCACATTTTGTATACATTGTGCTCACAGTAGAACTCATCGCAACACTATCTGCAGAGCACCTTTCCTAGTAACGACTGTACCGATGTATTCCTTCGGTGCAATCGGATGTGACGTTCGCTTTTTAGCTCGATACCATGATTTATGCGTAGTATAGAGAAACCCTTATAACTACGCCGCATAATAATGCGGCGTAGTTATAAAACAAATGAACAAACAAACAAATGGAACAGGAGAAAAATTAGCTTGCCGTCGGTAAAATACATCTTATTGTGTATAAAACAACGTGTAACATGTAATTAGGTTGGGCACTGCGCTCAGTGTGTAGCAGCGCTTTGAATTTCGCTGCGTATTCTTCAGTATCTAGGTACGATGACAAGTGCTTCCATTTCACGATAGCGCGTGGTACGAATGGATTTTCAAAATGATGAGTGTGACATATCGGTCGCTTCACATTTGTACCGGTGGTCATGACAAAACGGTTACTGCAGGGGACTGGAAGAAATTATCAGAAACAAATGACTATAAAGATTGTGAAAAAGCGAAAGCTATTGAAACAGAGCACGCGCTGTCGGAATCAGCACTAACACTCCATTGTCTACTGACTGGCAGCGCTCCTCCGAAGTCTATGTGCAGCCGTTGTCCGCGTCACAATGAGCGGCTTGAATGTTGCTGCACTCGCGCGCCATTTCTTCGTGGCCTGTTGCCGTGTCAACTTCCATTTGAAATCGTTAGTCTCTTCTAACGTGAGGTCGGCACCACAAAAGCATTCTTTTTCCTAGCCGAACTCATGCTAACGCCGGGCGAATACAGCAGCAATTGACACGAGCGCCGCTTGATAAATGGAAAATTCTCCCGCCAAGAACGGCGCCGTCGAACCCAGCATGCTAACTGAACAGATACGGTCAGTCTTATGAAAACGTTTTCGAAATGTATTCATCCCTTGTTTTGAAGCTATCCTGCTTGCGACGTTTTTAATGCGTCTAGTTTGGTCAAAAACGTGTTTGAGGCTTTCAATTTATTAATACGACGTTTTCAAGACATTGTGTGCTACCTGGGTTCGACAATCCCATAGGAAAAGACATTGTTTAAGTTTCACGAAGGACGAGGTAAACAATCTCCAAATTGTTCCGCAGCACGCGACAGCAACACATTCAAGTAACGCCACGCCTTCTCGCAGAAGCCGGAGAGGAGGAAAGGCTCGCCACGACCCTTTCTCTCCTCGTGCGATAAGAAGGTCTATATGGCCACACCAAAGACCCGATTTTATGCACGAAAAGAAGAAAAATGTCTCCCACGTTTTGTTTTAAGCGCAATTGCACTTGAAGGAAGTTGTGACTTCATCTTCATTTAGACGTCAAAACACTGATTGCGCAGTAAAGCTATCCTAGTAGAACACCGCGATGTACCAACACATGTGGCTATGTGTTATGATCGACCTGTAAAGTGTGAGAAATGTTCAGGCGTACGTTCCCATTAGAAGGTGATTTGCCTCATCCCAGAAAAGGCTTGTACGATAAGCCTGGACAACGACCTGTCAAGTGTGAGAGGCGTCCAAGCGGGCGTCCCCATGTCGACATGATTGCCCTCTTCTCCAAAACAGCGTCACCCCTTTTATTCCCCGTTCTGACACAAAGGGAAGGACGAAGAGAAGAAACCCCGAAGGGCCGGAGGTCGTCGACGGCAGAACCTGACGAAAGCACTAATACTTCCACAGGCTCCCCAAGAAGACAGCGACGACCACAAGACCACAAGGGGTTATTTAGCGCATCCTGTCCCCCGTGTTAATCAGAACAGCTCGACACTCGGATAGCAGTCACAACCATGTACCAATGAAGTGAATACATTCTTTTCTCATTTTTTTCATCACGATATCCGGCTTTGTCGTCGTTTCCTGATTCTAGCGGTGAAGACCCACCTCACCCGGCCGAAATCGTATCAGTGTGCTCACATTTTTTTATTCGTGATACGTGCTCTAACATGAAGTTCGGCTTGCTGTTTTTCAACCATAGGGATATTCCGTGCTCCTGTAATGTTTTCGTGAAAGCCTGACTATAAAATCAAAGAATGGAAACTGAAAATATCGAGTACTGAACTAAAGAAAAGCGAAAAAGAACTCCATGACTACGTATATTGTTGGACGCCCAAGGACTCTGAGCGCACTAAATTCAGGACAAGCGTCCCTGTATAAGAAAAAAAATAGAAAAGTGAACAGCCACTAAACCTATGTCGAGATGGAAATATCATTCCTGACGTATGCAGGATCCGTCACAGCGCCACCTTTCCTCGATGTGCTCTCGTGGTCGGGCTACAGCTGCACCTCCTTTCAGCGCTGCGTGATCTGCAACTAAAGATGGCAGGATGGCGCAAGCCTTCTTCCGGTAGTCTCTCACTTCCTGGAAGGCATATTGAACGGCTACGTTTACAAGAACATTCTGGCTGCTGGCTTGTGCTGCCTAGCTAGCTTATAAAATGCTTGACCCGCTCTTCGCGCACTTACAATGCCTTCGCATTGTTCAGTTTACACAGCCCGAAAATTCAAGTTCAAGTTCAATCAATTCAAATTCGATCATCATTTTTGTTTATTCGTTAACCCATTCCTGCATGCAAACTAACGAAACTACACTTTTGAAAGAATGATTATTCAGTGTAAGCTCATGCAAATTCATGTTTATGCTTTGAATGCATGCATACATGCGATAAAGAGCTTCGCGTGATACCGGTGCCACAGTCGACAAGGGTGCCGCAGTGATGTTCAAACAGCAAAACTTTGATTCCGTCTTGTGCAATTATTAAACAACGACAAAAAAAGCCAGGCACCCAACTTTCTGCTCACTATCACTGGTACAGCCCCCATTGTTGCTATAGCAACACCTCTTGAAAGTTTTTATGCATCACATTAGAGTGTCGGCGGAGCACTACGAAATGGCAACTCGAAGATGCCGTGTCAAAGACGTGCAGCTTACTTCCAGTGTCGTGAGCCCGATGCGCACTCCTATATCTCTTCTGTCGTCCCTGTAGCTTGTCCAGGGCTGTCCATGCACGAACGGTAGATTCCTAGGATAGAACGCAGGGTGAAAGAAAACTGAAGAAACATGGCTATAGAAAGGCTCGCTGTACGTATACAAAAATGTGAAAGTTGGAAGGTGTGCACTTTTGTGGCGCTATGCCAGAGGGCCCAAGTGAATACTTCTATAGATAAGGAATTTTAATGAAGTAGCGTGACAAGGTTTCTTCGCTAGCAATACGAACATTTTTATCCCTCTTTTTGATGTATGTGCAAATGAAATGGTGACCGCGGTCTTTCGTAATGCAATCTAATGTGATATGCTCTATTCTGTTTCAAGTTAATAACGTTGCCCTTTGGAAATTAACGTTCGGCATATTGTGTTCTTACGATAAACACGTGCATGAGAAGTACCACGGCTGATTGGTGCAATGTCGCCGCTACGAATCGGCAACCCAGTAAAGAAAGAAATGTTTTGTTCTTAAATCGCAATTACGGACATGCGCTGCAGACCATAATCGCGACAGTTAGCCACGGCCCTTTGCAAGAACTACCAGGCAGTTGCAAAATGCTCGTATGACTTAAGCGCTTTGGTGATCGAACATTTTAGGCTTGCTTCGCGTAGCTTTTAGAACTTGATAATTATCTGTTAGTGGTCGTTCGCTCCCTTTTATTTTTGACTACGATAGTTGCTTAGCACCCGTTTTAGGATCTATTAGAGAAACTTTCGTTGGAGCCACTAATCAACTTTATGCCTACACATTATACACCCGGTTACGTTGTTAGATGCGCACGTATTAATTTTTTACAACCAATCGGCGCTTTGTTGCTTGAAACAAAGTTCATATCCGCCATAAGCGATTGTTTTTGAACATATTTCGTCAGGCATAAAATCTACATCAATAAAAGTAAAATTTACAGGAGCGAATATAGGTTAGCCGTACATCCCGCTGTGTAAATAACTTGCTTGCGTGCTACATGTACCATGATACACACGCTGCAGCATGTAAGAACATATTTAACAAGACTACTGGTACTGAAGTCAAGTACCTGTGGCCCTATCAATAACTTGCCTTAATGCCTAACGAAAATTACATATACTTGCAAATCTATGATGATGTCCCCATTATTTAAGTTAAACAGTGTCAGTTACCTGTGAAACACAAAAATGTCAACTTTTTAGTAAAATATATTGCCCGATTTCGGGCGTTTCTTGCCTGGGTGTGTTTCCTGTCGTCACAACGTTTCTTTATTGTTCATCTTGAGAAAAACTCCCACATCTTACGATGTGTCATCAAGGCAGATAGTCCAAATGGATCAAGTGGCGCTGAAGACTACTATTGTTTCAGTAGTTGAGGAGGAATTCATTTAAAGAAACGCACATTAAATCTTGACGAGAAATCGCCAGTACCTTGAAGATATCTTCAAAGTCACTCTGCCTATACGTTCCTGGCGACTATCCACAGAAGAACAATTTGGGAGATATTACACCTAATATTTTGTTGAAATGGTTTCTAGATTTCGTGAAAGAGTCGCCGACGAATTGCAAGCCTGTTCGGTAAGCTTGGCAGAATGGTTGCGACGTAGCAGATAGCTATTATATCAAAGTGCAAAGCGGCAGCTACGCGCATTCATTTTCGAACCATAGCTTGATTATTGCTGGGCTGCAACATATTTCACTACCGGAAGTAAGTATGCCGCTTTCCAGGCAGACAGTCACATGTGTCTACACGTAGACAACTTTTAGAGTGTGCGAGCGGTGCATAGACCTTCTTGATGACAATTTGTTGACCTGTTGCCTAGCGCTATTATCAATGACTCTTGCACGTTGCGTACGCAATATGCTCTAGTAAAACATATCCTAGAACAGATCGTAATATATAGAATGGTAATAACGACGCAGAAGGATTCGGCGAAAGCGCAGGTTTCGAAACAGAATTCCTTGACGCAGCGTGCTTTACTCAGGGTACTGTTATGCGGCGATGCAAGCCGTGTGCTCTGTCGATTTTATACTTTCTTTTTCATTGCTTAACGGTTTGGCCAAGGTAAATATACCTGGTAGCGAAGCTTCTATACAAGCCCATTCGTTCAAAACATGGCGGTTCTTCGGCGGTTCATGGGGCTTAGCGCCATCTGTATGTGGAGGGAACACTTTTGGCGGAAGAAAAAATAGTGTGACGCCATATCCGTTAAACACAGAAGTGATATCATTTTCTTTTCGAAAGCGCGAAATTTGTTTTGTTGGCCTGCCTTTACAGCTATATATTCAAATGCTCCGCCATTCGACTTGATGGGCGTTTCGAGCTTTCAGCGCGGAAAGCGATGCAGGGAAAGGCCAGCCGTACCGTTGTCGAAATCGCAGCCCTGCACAGAACATATACTTTCTTTCGAGGCCGACGAAAGCTTTAGGTGTAGAGTGCTGATCCTATCGTCGGACGCCAAGCTCGTCGGCCAGTGCAGTCGCACGAAAACAACTACGCAACTATCTGGCGGTCGTAACTCATTACTTTTGACTGAACAGGTTAGGAAGCGGTGAAGCCACCCGCATCACCAAATTCAGACAAACTTCGACAAGCAAAAAAGCACAACGCGTGAGGGGGGAGGTGGGGCGTATTTAAACATGTGTACTTTACGAGCGCGCCTTTCTGAACATATCAAGAGGTGCATCGCACTGCGAGTGATAACGGCGTCAACGCCACCTGTAACGATGGGCGCTGAAAAGAAATGTTTCTGTTAATGATACAAAAATTAAAAAATCTTGTATTTTCTTAACTCGTCACGAATATATAAACTTGGCCAGGAATTTTATTTTAGTTGAATGCATCTGATTGTGTCTCGCTTGAATTAAAAAAAAACGCTTTCTTCTTTTCCAATGTTTGTTCCCTCCAAACATAGTCGCGCTTCGATCGCTGCTCCCATAGCCAGCCTTGCTGATGTCGGTGACAATTTGTAATAAACCGCTTTTCGCCCGAAACTTCGCGACCTATTTGGATCGACCTTGGTTTGACGCCATAGCTACGAAGTTGCGGATAACCTTAAGTTGCTTTCCCGCTTTAGATACTCTTTCGTGCTATTCACTGTCACTGTCATTGAAGCTTTAGACATGAGGTGGGAGTACAGCACAGTTTTTTTACTGTGGAAACGTACTTAAACAGGAGGTTCAGAGCTCACTATTCTTAAGCGATCCTTTACTGGCAGCTCTTCCTCCACTGCACCAAGTAGTGTCGCATTATATGTGCGGGCAAACATTCCCCGAGTTAAGCACGACACCGCTCCTCAACTGAAGAAGACACTACGCTTCTCAAGAACGATCCTGCAGTGTTACTGAACTGCAGTGACTTTTCCTGACGAGGGGGCAGTACTTCCATCTTTTTTCTAGAGCCGAGGTGGAGACTGTTGAGTGGAAGTACGTTATAAGAAGCGAGGGTAAGTCAGTCTTGCCATGAGCGTGGTCCGTACCCCGTCTTGGCAAACGTGGACCATATGTCGATCATTCTTCGACTAAGGTCCCTTTCTTGGGCGGTGGCTGCCCGTGACCCTTCCAAAGGACGGCCAAACACAAAGTCCAGGTCCATGAAACGCGCCGCCCCCGTTGTGTCGTTGAAAAGCGCGAAGCTAGCCCTGTGATCGAACACGTAGCCGAACACCTGGTTCCGCTGCCTGGCCGAGAGCTCGTGTCCGAACTTCAACAGCGGACACGTGTAGAGGAAGTCGCCCAGCAGATTCAAAGCCCAAGAGTTGACGCTCGCCGTAGCTGCGTGTTTAAGACGCGGATGTAGCCCGGCGTTGACGCCTTCACCAAAGTGCTCGCCTACCGCGCACATCTGAGCATGTACTGCTGCAACAATTGATCACCTGCGGATCACGTTCAATGCGTTGAAATATGCAAGGAGCAAATTTTAGACGATCCTGGCTGCGTCAGCGTGACGCGTCCGACGTCGCTGCAAGCGCCGTAATATATCGACGGGACGGCTTTACAGGCGACACTTCTGCATGACGTAGTTTCTATAGCGTACACAAAGAGGCGGATTTTGGAATGTAACCGCGGTATTCAAATAAAAAAATGTATTTTTCCCGTTTGTAACATTTACCACTAGACAATAAAACCATCTTGAAGAGCCATCATGCACCACAGTTGTATTCGGGTCTCAGGTTGATACGCCATGCGGGCCATTCATCCTTGCCGGCTACTCGGCAAGACTTCTGCAGCAGACACAGTCACCAATGTACAGGATGGTTCACTAAGGCAGCTTTACATTAAAAAGCTTTATCCGTCTTGGCGATTTCCGCAAAACTTATTTGGAGATGTTGTATACGTAAGCAAAGATTTTCTTTCAGTATTCTGAGAAGGAAGGACGACTGCCTTTTTTTGCAGAAGCTGGAGTTGCAGTGACTTTGCAAATTACCCTTTTCGAGTGGTGTAGTGGCCTTTCGAAAGGTATCAACGACTTCCCAGGCGTTTTTGATGTGGTAAATGGTGTTTAGAAACGTAGGCACAACGTGGTCCATGGGTGTGTCGGGCGGCGAAGTCTGGAAGCGAGAAGACGAAGAGACAAAACGAAATGAACGAACTCTCCGCTAGCATGCCCACGAAAGTACTGCGCAGGCTTTCTTAGACGACGAGATTTTTCAAGCTTTACTCTGCCGGTTTTCCTGAAATCTCCTTTGCAGTTCGCAGCATTGCCATTTGTTGTTAATAGAAAGCGACGGCTCTACAGGAACCAATGCTTTCTGTCATTGAGTTGCTAGCGGTAGCTTTTGCGCGATGAAATGGTCGGTCAAAACACTTGTGTTACGACGACAACATTTGGAGCTTTTCAGAAATATTCTGAACATTAAAATGTGCGAACCAGAAGCGGACGACACGTACACACACCCACATACATACATACATACATACATACATACATACATACATAGATACATACATACATACATACATACATACATACATACATACATACATACATACATACATACATACATAATATATAAACAAATCCACGCGCTGCTAAGCTCTTCCATCCTGTATCTACTTCCCCCACGTGACTGGCTTTCGACACTTCACATGCGTACACTGTTTTCCACTTTGACGCTCCTAATGCTAACGCACTAAAAGGTTCCTTTCTCTTGTACGTTATATGGCTTCAATGCTAGCTTCATATGGCACGAAATATATATTTATGGCTCGTGTGACGATGCGCAGACTACTGCGCTGTTGGCAGCCAGTGGAAGGCTATCTATCTATCTATCTATCTATCTATCTATCTATCTATCTATCTATCTATCTATCTATCTATCTATCTATCTATCTATCTATCTATCTATCTATCTATCTATCTATCTAATCTCATCTAATCTAAGATGACGAAAAGCGTGTACGCAGGAGAAGACACCTGACCCGCTTCAGGTAGTCAAAAAGGTGGGTGCCTTCGTTGCTGACGGTGCCCAACAGGAATCGCCGCCTGGTGACCCTTAACGCATCTTCGACGGCTGGGTGGGCGCGGCCCGACGGTCCAAAGTAGTGCCCCAATTCGCTGGTGACGCGAACGATCTCCCGCGACGGGATAACCCTCATGCAGTGCGTCTTCCCGACCACGCCCCCGAGGGAACAGTTGAGCAGGGCCGGCAGCTCGTGAGACTTGTCGTCAAAGTACCTGTGCACGAGCGGGGCCCACAAGAATTGCTGCACTCCTCTGTACTTCCGCTCTCCTCGTCGCGACGTTAGGCGCCGCCCTCTTTCCAGACAGCTTAAACCGGCTTGACTTTAGACCATCTGCTGAATGTAAATACTGGGACTGTAGCCCCACCTGTGGCAGGAGAATAACGCTAAGTGCAATCTAGTGTAGTTTTTGAAGTACACCGGAGTGGATGACAGTTTGTAGCCCTCCTGTGCATCCTCTTCTGTGCGCGTAATGCTGAGTCGCGACTTCCATTTCTCTTTTTATTCCTCATTTCCTTTACACCATAATAGCCATATTGGTAGACGCCTACACAGATGAATAATCATAAGTTGACAAAGTGAATCGTATAAGGTAGGTTATCAGTACCTAAGTAACATCACATAAAAGTCGGTAAACGTAGGCACACAGCATGAGTAGATCATAAGGTCGTAACAGTTAACGGAAGACTATAGGAGATGGATGAAATTATGTCGATGTCAATGAATGTTGATAAAATGGTAAAACATTATAATGCCATCGCGTTACAGTCGCTCATGTGTACCTTGAGGACAGTGAGTGTGCGCATAGTTGTGTCCGTGTTTTATGTGGTGCGCGCCACGTTCGTACATTCAGCTTTTCGCACATTTGTTTCACAATAAAAACAATTGTTTAGCCCTTTTCACAACACTACGCATGAACAGCATCGCGCCGGCAAGTGCTTACGTCATTGCATTACTGCTTCCTCATCTACTGTATTCTGCCAGCCATTTCCGTTTAACCTTTCTGCGGCGTAGGAGACGGGGGGCACACTTCTCCGGCTAACTTCTCCCCCTTTTTACTGTTTTGTTTTATATTCTGCCCCATCAAAACACACAAAAAAGTTACCATTCTACTTTACAGTACGAAAACAGAGACGCTGTGCTTGTGTTACCTCCGAAATGGCGACTCGCTCATGAGGATCACTTTGGCGAAGCGCTCGTGGCTCCAGAAGCGCGGCCCAGTCGTTTCGCCCTGGAGAAGATGGGCGCCCACAGACCACGCTCCGGACCCGCTGCCCATGAGGACAACGTCGCTGGCGTTGCCCCCGAAGCTGGCGATGCGGTCGAGCACCCATTGCACGGCCACATGCTGGTCTCCCAGGCCCACGTCACCCGGAGTGCATGGGATGTCGCCTCCCACTAGGCAATCTGCCATCAGAAACAGCAGAGGTCATGGGCCGGCTCCCTTACAGGGCCTGTCATTATACCCCATCGAAAATTTTGGCTATATATTACGTGTTGGAAACCACCGTCTGGGGAGCGCATCTACCGCATGACTTTTGGAATTCGTTTATGACTAGAAGAGACAGGAGGAATCAGAATGTTGCGTTCATTCATTCATTCATTCTTTAGTTACAACATATGTTACAAAATAAATATGTTTACGAACTTATTTTACAAACATCTCTGGAAGATACCTTCGGCCAGTGGGTATTAAATAGGTGCATGATGGTGCATGATGGTTCAGAGGTTCTTGATGGTGATGTCTACTGCATGACGAATTCATTTCCGAGCATCTCCAATTGCCCCTGTCTTGCGTGAACTGACTCCGTCACATACATCGGCCAATTTCACAGTCTATCAACACTATAATATTCTCGGCCATTCGCGGCCTCCCTCCTGTTGGCAGCTATTCTGTTAGCTACTTAGGCCACTCGTCATCTTATCTACTTTGCCGCCAGGAGGCGAGCTTCACTGTTAACACAGGCAATCTCTCCGTATGCCTCGACTAGTGCCTGCAATCTACATTATTCCCCTGCCTTGTCCCCACAGAGTTGAAGGCTTCTCCCATACCAGAACCGACAGACCACGCTGCGTTCATGTCACGAGCCCCGCCTACTTTTCACGTTTTGTTCTCTTCTTTCTTTGCGGCGCCGCGCACTTCATGTGTCGGTTTTGCGCATTGTGCATTGGGGTCATTTACCAAAGTAACGTGCCATAATCGCTTGCGTTGCAGGCAGCGCGTGTGATGCTGGGGCTTTATGAGTGTGACCTAGATTCTGCGGCAGGCAGCCGGGCACCTCGTATAAGGTGCTTCGCTTCCTGTCACGTGGTGACAAGCGTCAGCACGTGACATACATATGAAATTCTTATTTTTGTAATGCCGAAACGTTGTAATGGATAAAAATTATTCGGCTGTGTGCGGCTCGTGGAGCAGTGCCTTGGAGGATAACAAAACTTGGGAGTATGATATAAAGTGCGCAGCGAGCGCTCTTAACAAAAATTTATCGGCGCATTACGTTGTATTCATATAGGAGGTTAACGTTATGTAACGTTGAGACAGGGAGGACGTGGTGTGGATTAAAGTACAAACGGGCGTAGCCGGCTTGCTAATTGAGAGTAAAAGGAGAAATGTAGTCGGGCAGGCCATGTAACACGTAGGGTAGATGACTGGTGGTCAATTAGAGGTACAGAATGGGTGCCACGCTAGGAGAAGCACAGAAAAGGAAAGCAAATGGTGTATTGCAATGTGGAAATTTGGAGGTACATATAAAGCGGTCATCTGGAGCAAGGAGGAGTAGTTGGACATCTCTGGAAGATAGCTTGGGCCAGTGGATATTAAATAGGTACATGATGGTGATGACCCCATGATAATCATGGTGGTTCATGATGGTTCATACGTTTATGATCGTGGTGCCTACTGCATGGCGAATTCATTTCCCAGCGATGTTCTATTGCCCCTGTCTTGTGTGAACTGATTTCGTTACATACATCTGAAAATTTCGCAGTCCATCAACACTATCCTATTCTCG
Source organism: Dermacentor variabilis (assembly GCF_050947875.1). Lineage (NCBI taxonomy): Eukaryota > Metazoa > Arthropoda > Arachnida > Ixodida > Ixodidae > Dermacentor > Dermacentor variabilis. Next base: position 114,926,646 of record NC_134571.1, on the reverse strand, counting down.
GCCGTTCGCAGCCTCACTTCTGTTGGCACCTGTTCTGTTAGCTAATTAGACTACTGATTATCTTATTCACGCAATACGCAGCCTGAGAGACACCATTTCTTACTCTATGGTAGAATATCAGCTTAGCCTGTTTCTTCTCTAATCCACACCGCTGTCTTCCTGTCTCCTAACCCTGAGATTCAAGCTCCTCTCATTTTCCACGGAGAGAAGTACGATGTTTGGCTAATTGGTGTATGGCTGTCAATGTTTGTGACGAAAGAGGTTAGTGGAAGAAAACAGAGAGCGACAGAAAGAACGCCAATCTAAAGCTCGGTACAGCATTAGTTAACAGTTTTCCACCAACTATGAATAATGCGACTGACAGAAGACACATAACCGGTACCCGTAAAGGCGCATTTCCCTGCGAATTTCAGACGTGATTGATTTTGCAGATACGCTTAAGATGGCCGAAAGATGGCCGTACGGCACCATGCAGCGTGATAAGTTCCCCGGGCACTACATCTTCTCTGAGAGGACACCCAATCACTTTCGCCTAACACAAAGTAAATGCAATTGAACTTGAAACTGGCGGCTTGGTCACGTGAAGCGAAGTGCATCTTTACCAGGACCAGTTGTGCAACTCCTGTAACTTGCGTTTCCCGCACTGGATGGTCGACTCACAGGTGCGAATGATTCGTCGAATGGCAGCGGAGATTACCGAATTTTTCGTTGCTGCTCTTTCCGTCCACATCTTCATCCTTCCGCTTACGTTTTCGCGCCACTAACAATGACAGCTCCCGCAGCGCGAGTTGTCCCAATTTACCGATGTTGAAGAAGCCGAAGGCACCCAGCCGGAAGTTGGGCGCCACCACGACGAGATCACCAAGTCCCGCGAGCCAGCGGCCGTCGTAGTAGTTATTGTCGCCGTTCTGGAATTCGATCGCGTGGAAGAACACCAGTACTGTCTTCCGGCAGCCCGGCGTACTATGCTCCGTACATGGCGTCCACACGTTGAGGTGAAGGCAGTCCTCGCTGGTGTGCTCGTTGGAGCGGATTACCTGTGCGTTGGTTGTATTAGCGAAGGTGGGCTCTTTAGTCGACACAGTAAGTAAGTTTGGCGTCCTGTGACATTCTGTTTATAGGATGAGTCTCGTATTTTCGTCGTACGTCCGGCAGGGTAGCAACAATACATAACCTCTAACCATACTAACCATAACCCCTCCCCCCCGAATGTAATACCCGCGGGGTAATATGTAGGTGTATAAATAAATAAATAAATAAATAAATAAATTACTTATGTGCAAGATATTGGCCGCGTATTGGGTGCTTGGCTGCAAATGACGTGTGGGCACGTATGCGTAACGGTGCTACGTGAGTACACTGCTCAGAGATTCCAAGTCATCATTAACATTTCTTTACAGCACTTATTAGCCGATGCGAAGGAGCAGGGCTATTTATTTGGTCTGTGGTTCTGGCCAGTAGTGATAGGATAAGAATAACGTCTGCAGAAGGCATAGCACATGCAAGTTCTCTGGCTTGGAGTAAATATTTTGTTTCCTCCGCAATATCACGCCAGCGTCACACCTTATCCGCTTCCGCTATTTTCTGCAAGTGCATTTTTCTAGTCTCAGATGTCTCGCGTACAAGATGAGCACGGCATTCTCCGGCTCTTTCTCCTCTTTCTTTATCTATCAGCCAGTTTTTTTCGCGCAAGAAAAACAAGGCAACTGCAGAATACACCTGAAGCTAAGCACAAGCACATTCAAAAAAGAAAAAGAGGGGGAGGAAATCTGGCTCTGGGGTCTTCCCTCTTAATCAACAGGCATCGTATTGAAACAGTACGAGCAAATGGACTGTTAAGTGTAGCTTCCCTTAATTTCGCGCTCGTACCGCAGCACCAAATCGTTACTATGATGTCACGGACTTAAAGTACTTTCGCGCGTATGAATCGTAATTACACATAAAACGAACTCAAAACTTCTTAGGCTGAAACTTCTGGTACCTTAAGAGTGAACTATACAAGCTTTTCAGCGACAAAATAACAATGCTCCCGAGCCGATGCTGTCCTCATCTTACGACAAAGAGATATCAATGACATCTCATAACAGATTTACGTTTTGCGTCATCCTTCGTTTACCAAGACTAGGCTCACGCAAACCTTGACGTTCCTGATATTCAGAAAGTGCACCTTATCAATATAGCTAAACTTTACACACAATTTTGGTTACCCTTTAAAACTCAAGAGTTCTGAGGGCGCGCCCATGCTTGCCCAAGTCAGCATTTTGCAGGCACTGGAACACTCGTGGTTACAGAACTTATTTTAGTCAAAGCACGCCCCAGTAGCAAAACCGATTAGTTGTCCAGTTACTGTGGCATCCGATTACTTATTATGCGACAACCAGAACACATTTAGCCACGAGAACAAACCACGAACAAGCAACGCGCGCTCAGACGAACCTGCCCTTTTGCCGTGTACGCTTTCTGGACGCATCCGGGCTTCGGAATCCTGGCGTCTATTTCCGCGTGCTTGTCGCCGGAAACCATGGAAGCATCCCTGCATTGGCAAAGAACAGGCGCACATGTAAATTTCCCACACTGCTCAGAACGATGGGGACACATGAGTACAGATAAGTTGAACCCCTGCGCCACGCAGGCCCTCCGATTGGCGCGGAGGCGTTACTGAACTAATAGAATTGCTCAAAGTGGGATGCATCAGAAAAATCGTAAAGTACAACCAAAAGACAAGCCACCGACTTGACAGTGTAGGATTGTAATTTGAATATACCAGAAAACTTAAGTATGTTACGCGGAAGCTCAAACACAAAACCCTGTTCCAGCGTTTATACCATTCGTAGACCGGCGCGCCGCGCACGGTTCCTTGCAATAACAGCATCCAGATGGCGTTCGCCTCTGCGCATGCGTGGTCCACGCAGGCGGCCGCGTTTCTACCAGAAAGCTCGCCCGCTCGCCTTCGTGCATAGCGTTCGCCGCCAGCGTTTCCCGGTAAACATCATGGTTACATAAGCTGCAGTTGCAGGGAAGCGTGAGAAGCAGTCGGGGATCTTCGAATTTTCTCGTGTTCCAGTCTCAAAGGTGAAGATTAAGCGTCCTCCAAATTTTCCAAGTTGATCTAAAATTTTCCCATTGACACTATTCATCTAAATAAGATATTTCGGAAGCTGAACAATTAATAAACACTAATTATGTAATTAGGAAGAAAGAAAAGCTAATCTGAGCATCTCCTAGCGACAGCCTTGGTTCTGTCTAGCTGCGTGGCATGTGTACATTTTTTTAATTTTTGAGCATGATAGTTGGGACACCCTGTATAAAGATACAATAAAGATCTATCTACAACAATTTAAAAATTTAATTTCCCATTACTCCTGTCGTGCACTATCTGGTTCTAACTTGGGCCTTCAAGTTTCCTAATTTTATCACCCCACCTAATTATTTGCCGTGCTCATCTGTGCTACTCTTCCCTCGGCACCCATTCTGTAACTTTAATGGTCCGCCGGTTATCTGCCCTACACATTACATAGCGTGCCCAGCTCCATTTTTTATTCTTTTAATGGCTTTTCTCTGAAGTGCATGGTGGCCTGCAGCAGAGGTAGAACACTGCATTTGTAAGTTCGTATGTTCGAATCGGTCGTCCCGTGCACTACAGTTTCAGGCCTTGTCTGACATCGGCAAAAAGAAAAAAGAAAAAAAATGGCGAGAGCCAATGGGTCTATGCTAGTCCAGGTAGAACCAGGATAGGAAGGCCCACAAACCAGAACAGGAATGGGTCTCCATGACGCAGTATTCGGCCACTACCTCCTTCATGAGGCGTTGTGTTACCTTGGCTTAACTATAAGACGACGAAGGTACACGACTGACCGTGCTTATGTATGATACACGCACTCCAAGTCAACGCCTCTGAGCAATCGCACACGCATTGCTGATTCCACGTGAAAGCCTATTTGCTTCTTTGCCCATGAATGGTACTCGATATATATATATCCTCATCACAAACTCGTTTTGCTTTATTCCTCGGAGGCATGTCACGCGCTTACTCTGAAGCAAATAAGCCATCAGCAGACGTCTTATAAACGTAAGAAATAACGTCACGAGAAAATTTAAAGCTAGAAGTACAAAAGCTAGGCAAATCCGGGTACTAACTATCATTCCCCTGGTAGCTGCACGATTTCTCCTCCAAAATTTCCTCTAGTGGTTCGAGTAGGAAACTCTGCGCCACCGGTCGCTTTCTTGTGTATTTGTGCGCGTTTAGTATAGACGAAGCCCCAGAGGTGTCAGCCCGCGCCGCTCACAGCCATAACGGAGGATGTAGTACGTCTTTTCAACAGCAGGCGTCACGTTGTCTGTTAGCTCTGTACGAGGCTTCTCGCTTGTCTCTTCGGCATATGCTATATGCGATGCACTGCAGGTTGACTGTTAACCAATCGAGCATTCGCGCCCGGACGCTTCTATGGTGGTACACTCACGCAAACCGCAGCGGTCCTTCGGGGCTGCGAGCAAACGGGATGCCCCGGAACATGTAGACGGGCCGGTTCTCGACGCTGGTCCGAAGCCCGCGGCAGGTTCCAAGTCCGGGTACTTCGATGTGCATCTCTTCGTCCTCCCAGGTGCGCATCAGCAGCCACAGCACAGCCAGGGCGTTGAAGACGAACACCGACAACACTGCCGCGACAAACAGCGGGCACCGGTGGTCTGCCGGGAGGCTGTAAGTGGGGGGTGGGGTGGTGGCGGTGCTGACCATGATTAAGTTCACTGGCACAGAGGCTACGACGGATGTAAAGCACCAAAGCAATGATGACTGTAGCCTCAATCTAACGGCAACAACAGACAGTCAGATAGTCGGCGTATTAGAGTGGCATAAAAATAACTTCGCAGATTTACGCCAATCAGAGGAAATCCTATATTAAAGGCAGCTAAGCTGTATCCTGGTGCTCTCAGGCCTTTCAGGAACACTGGATGTCTGTTTACTGTAACTGCATGTAAGCTATGCAGGACAACAAACGCATCCCTATACCGATGCAATTCCTTCGCTATAGCAATACTTTTCTTATGCTTCAATATATTCAAGCTCTGTGCAGACCTGCCTTTTTCCTTTTGAAATAAACAAAAGAAACGCTACGGCACGCCATAGTCGTATGAAAAGTTACTGAAATTGATCTTAGACAAAAAGCCCACACGCGATGCCCACAACAACGTTTGTCGATTTGGGACCCTCCTAAATAACATCCCCCATGGAGCGCCTGTGAGACGTGGCATGAGAAACAGGGATTATCGATTACTGGCTAAGACAAACCACACAATAAAGTTTACTTTTGGAATCAGGCATGCGCAAGGGAACATATGCTTTATAACTCTTGATTACTACGCTTGAAAGCAAATTTTAGGCTTCGAACCAGGTTGTGGTGCTGGATGTCCTTCGATTACTAAAGAAAGGTGCCTTGGCAAGCCAGAAAAATAAAAGCAACGACAAGCACATGTGCCCACACTAACTAACATTGAGCCATTGATTTTTGTCAGTGTTCCCAGAGGTCACCTTAGCTGTTTGCAGGTAAAGAAGCACGTTCAATTCTACCGAGGTACCAAAGACTCAAACTGGAATCCTTGAACAACGTGTCTTGCTTCATAACGGCCAAAATACCTAAATGAACCGCTGAAATTTTCGAGGACGCACTCACGCACCGGCAATGAAGTTACGGTGCCCAGTTCAGTAGGCTGAGAAGTAGCGGCAAACCGTGGCAGCGTTGTTGTTTCTTCATTTCACCAGAAGTAATTAAGTAAACGGAAAGAAGTAATTATGGAAGTGATAGGTCTCGCTGTCGTCGAGTACTTGCACGTTTGTCTGTTAGTGCCATCCAAGTCAAAGTAGTGAGTAACATTACTTCGAAGGCGAGAAAGCTTTCCTGTTTACGGTAACAGCCTTTCGGCAGCGCGTACAATGGTTATAATAACACACGTTGCGAAGCGGAAACGAAGGCAATGCTGTACCTTGAGAAGATAGTGGTGTCAGCGCAGTGGAAGCCCGCTGTTGTCTCAGTAGTTGAAGGTATCGCCAAAGTTTGTTGTTAGCGCGAAGCTGTTAAGGAGAGGTCCACAATATTGTGTTCTTGCGGCGGCCGCTGCGTTGGCCGAGGGTATACAGCGGCGAGGTTGGTATGAGGTGTCCATCAAAGAACAGCCATCAACACAGTCTACGTCAGTGCCCCGCAGTTGCTTTTAAACGTAGTCAAGCAGGGTGACAGAACAAAAAAATTCCCAGTTTTGCAAGAACTAAACGCGACGCATTGACAGCAATAGCAAGGTATTATACAACTACACGAAGAAGGTTCGCAGCTCTATCGCCCCTTTCTGTTGCTGTAAACGTTCGCTTGCTGATTAAAGTACCCGACATTGTATCCCGCGCACGCAGGGAAACATCAAAATATCACTTCCGATGATAACGAACACTTACTGTCACAACGCTGGCGTGCTGAAGAGAAAGAGAGAGAGAAAATACTTTATTGATCAGTTAATCGGAGTTATGGCTCTCTTGGCTCTTGCGGCTTACTGAGCTTGGTCCAGAAGGGCCAATTGGCTTCCCCGATCCTAGCTTGCGAGTAGTGGCTCCCACTGCCGTACGAAATCCGTGACGCTTAGAAAAGGTGAGTTGACGTTGCTTGGCCGAGCCGTACATTCCCACGTTATGTGGGCCAGCGTGGGTTCTGCCCCGCACCACGGACAGGCGTCCGTGTAATATGTCGGGTGCTTCTTGTGTAAGAGGTTTAGGTGCGGATATGAATTGGTTTGTATGCGACGCCAGTCTTGGGCTTGTCTTCTAGTTTGGAATGAGTTTGGAGTTTAAATAGTTTGGAGTGCGGAAGGTCGTAGGTCCGTCTCTCCCTCCTATGATTCTCTAATATGTCGCGCACTGCGGACAGTGGTTCCTCTAGGGTTCTGGCCGCTGCTCGGCCGTTGCTTCCTCAAGCTATGCGGTCTGCTCTTTCGTTCCCGTCGAGTCCATTGTGCGCGGGGCACCACGTAATACCATGGCCCAGGTCCTGTCGTGAGCCGAGTATTTTTTGGGCGTTGCGCGGTAGCATTCCCCGCATGAAGGGTCGACACGCTGCCTGCGAGCCTGTAAGCACATCAGCCGACTGACCCTTGAAGTCAGCGTCTCGTATCGCCAGCGCTATTGCCGCTGCCTCTGCTGTGCATACCGTGGTAGTCTTAACCGTAGCGGTTATCGTGTTGACTCTGTTGGTTGCGGCGATTACATAGAAGTCCCTGCGAGTGGTTGCTCTCGCGTGCGTGTAGTAGGCGGCCGGATCCTTGCCGAATCGATTCTGCAGAATTGTCGTCCTGGCCTGTCTGCGGCCTGCGTGGTACACGGCACTCATATTTCTTGGTATGGGATAGACATGGACGTGCTCCCTCAATCTCGTCACAACAAGACTGTGTCGTCTCCGCAGAACAGGGGTCGAGCGTTGTATCCCAGTCTTTGGAGAATAAAGCAGCCCTGGGGCGTAGAGCTCAACCTTTCTCTTTGCGATATCAGAACTGCAGTGGCATGTTCTTCGTATTTATTGTAAATAACCAACCGCTTCAGGCTCTCCGCGCTGACTGCGTTCGGGAGTACCAGAGCAGATTTGTATGCCGTTCCGGTAAGAGTGTCCACCTGCTTCATTTTGGAGCGGCAGACCATAAGTGATGCGGCTAATCAGAAATGATTGCACGAGCTTAATAGTTTCTTCTTCCGCGAGCCAGTTGCGGCTGTGTCCAACTCGCGATATCATATGCCACTCCTAACGGGTTGGTTTTAAGCTCCGAATTGTGGCATTGATATTGCCGTAGTCTTGGATAAGTAGGTCACGCACTCTCGTTTGGGTGACTTCACGAATGGCCTGGCCGTCGAGATGTAAGTCTATCATTGGTGTGGCAGCTTTCTTGTGACGCTTGCTACGCACGCGCATGAACTCTGATTTTTCGGCTGCGCACGTCATACCCGCGTGCTTGTTGAAGTTTACTACCTTGTCTATGGTCTTCTGTAATAGGTCTTGTTTTTCTCCGTAGGAACCCCGGTGGGTTCACAACGATATGTCATCGGCGTCAATTGTACATCCAAGGTCCCGTGCTTGCTCGAGTTCTAGAGCCAGTCGCCTCATGCCGACGTTGAAAAGAAGCGGTGGCAAGATTCAGCCCTGTGGAGTTCCTCGGCTGGGCATCGCAAAGATGTCAGAGCGCGTACTGCCCAACCCAATCGTTACCTTTCTGTCGCGAAGGAAGGTAAGGACGTGACGAAACACCCTTCTTCCGCAACCTATGTCTTCCAGACCTTCGAGGTTTGCCTCGTGAGAGATCGTGTCAAACGCTTTTTTGACATTGAGCGCCACAACTATCCTGGCTTTTTTGCTTTGTGGCGGGTCCAAAACTTCGTCGCGAAGCATAAGAAAGGGGTCCTGTGCCGAGACGCGTGGCCTGAAGCCGAGCAAAGAATCGGGAAAAAGTTTATTCCGCTCGATGTAGTTGCTGAGTCGAGTGTGGATCACCTTGTCAAAAAGCTTCCTGCACATGACGTGAGCGATATTGGTCTCAAGTATAGCAGATCTCTGGGTTTAGCCGGTTTCGCGATGAGTATGATAGTAGCCTCTTGTCATTCTTCCGGTGGTGCCCCGTCGTCAGACCATACATTATCGTTGAAGTAGGTCGTAAGCCGCCTCAGTGATTCATGACTCTGGTTGCGCAGCATCGCATTTGTAATGTGGTCCGGACCTGGTGCCGTGTTCTTCCAGAAAGATTTTGCGGCTGCATAGAGCTCTGCCGTTGTTATGGGTCCGTCCAGCTTCGCGCTTTCTGGTCCCTCAAAGTTGCATTGCACGGTATTCCTATGTAGACGCTCTTAAGGTCCTCAATGAGGGCATTGGTCGTGCCATCGTATTCATTTTCAATTAATTTCAGTGTTTTGTTTCTGGTAGTCCGTTTTCCGGTCGGAGCTATCATACTGCGCAGAATAGCCCATGTTTTCTTTGTGCTAAGCGTGCGTTTGAGTGCATCGCAAAACTGAAGGCAATTGGTGTCTTGCAGCTGCTGCGCATACTCACTGGCTTCCTGCGCAAGCCTGGTTATCCTGGGGCCCTATAACGTAAAACTATTCCAATATGTTTCTATTCCAATCTCCTGACGTAATATTTGCGTAACCACCGACGCAAGCACCGGGCGGCCACCTGCAGTGCTGTCTGAGCAGACCAATCAAACACTCTCCTCGTTCATAGGAGGTCACTTTTGTTTGCTTGAAAAACGAATAACATTGCCTACACTGAGCGGCTTGTCGTATCTAATTGGCTGACAAGAGGCGAGGAGCACGCTCAAGTGGAGAGGGATTCGCTGGCGCAGAGCCAGTGCACTGAAAATCGATAACCGTATGAAGAGGGTGGTGCCGGCGTTTGCGATTGGTCGGCTTTCCCTTACTTAGCTTGTGGTGGCTGGTCAAAAATCACGGCGGCATGCAACGGAAGCTTAAAAATAACGCTAAAACTGACCCTCAGGAAAGAAGAGTTGGCCGAATGGGGTGGTAAACGTGCCAAAAGTGCTCAAAAACGTTACATGGCCACGTAAGAAGTTTTATTATACGCAAATACACCCATGCTTTCCGGCAGGTGCGAGTAACCAGTGCCTGGGCGATCGGCGGCATCCATCTTTTCTTCCTTTCAGAACGGGGCAGCCAGCGGCTATTCAGAAGAAAACTCAGTTTTCTTCTGCATATTAATGCATCTTTAACGTGTACACGCCAATTTGACGCGGTGAGCTTTTGCGGTTTTGTGACGTCGCGTGACAGGCAGGTGAAGTGGGTGCAGCCCGAAAACCTTTTACCGATAGCCGAGGGCTAATGGCGAAAAAAGGTCGAATCAGAAATAACTGTTTTTCATTTTTCTGTAAAAGCATGCATAATCAGTGTGTACACATCATATCAGATGGGGAGCTATCGCGGTTTTCGTGACGTCGTGTGACAGACAGGTGAAGTGGGGGTGGTCGAAAAAAGTTTTTCACCAATCGTGGAGGGCTGATAGAAGAATTGGAATAGAAAAGTTTGGAATACTTTGACGTTATAGCGACCCTGATCATGAGTTTTCTGTTGTATCCCTGTCTGTTCCAACGCTTTGGTCAGTCTTCTCCGAGCTTCCCACATGTGTAGTAGTAGGTGCCTGCCTACTGCCGGTGTTTCGACTGTTGTCGAGATTTCCCATGTAGTGCTTTTGTGTATTCTGCTGATGAATTCCGTCCATTCTGTAGCACTATCGCACGGTGTGGTCTGCTTTTGCTTCTGTCGATAAGCTGCCCAATCGGTTATGGTGGCTCGGTTATCAGAGTGCGGATCGTTAAAGTCCCCTAGGATAATGTCCTGGTCATTGCTTTTCACTTTGCGCAATGCGGCCGTCACTAGCACGTCGAACTTTGCCTTCCTGTCTCTAGGTGGGCTGTAGGCGTTGACAATAACTGTTTTCGGTTTGCAGCGTCTACATGGTTGACCGTGAGAGCCTGATAATGCACACCGTAGTTAGGGACGTAGTCCACGCTCACCGCTATGTCCACCCGTGTTAGTGCTCCTATCTGAGGATGGTCAGGGTGCGTGTGCATCTTGTATCCTCTGCGGTTCGGTATCTTGCCTCGTTTTTGTATGCATATGATATCCGGGGTACAGGCGTCGCATCTATAAAACTCAAAAGTGCTGCGTGTTTAATTCTAAGAGTCCTGCAGTTCCACTGCCAGATCTCGAGATTTTCGGCTACTCTCGTGTGGCGATTAGCCATCTATAGTACTTTCGCTGTCGGTCAGCTCTCTCTCTCTTTATGCCTGCGTGGAGGAGTTCCGGAGCTGGCACATTTTCGTTTGTTCGGTCCCTCTTTCGTGGTGTGAAAAGAGGAGTCCTCTATCTGTCATCTGAGCTTGTGCAGCTCTGCGAAAAGAAGTTGGATTTGTCGGGCTATGGTATTCAGTTTATCGTCTTTTCCTGTCACCTGTGGGTTCGCGTTCTTGGTTTCTCCTGGCATGGCTTTGATCGTGTGGGGCTCATTCCTTTGTTTGAAATCAGCTAGCTCCCTTCGAATTTCTGCAAGACTGTCCTTTAAAATTCTGTTCTCCTCTAAAATCTTTTGATAGGCTGGACTCTGAGTTGCTGGATCGGCAGTGGGAGACACTATTCGTGCCCAGCTTACCTGTTGTCTGGCGGTAGCCGCCGTCTGATGTTTAGCCTGCGGAGCCTTCTCCTGTTCGGGGGCTAGAGGCTTGACATTGCGTGCCCAGGATGTTGACCTAGATCTCTGACGACTTTGCCGTCTGGTACGCCATCTCGATCTGGGTCTCGATCTTCTTGCTTGCCTGGGTTTGGAGGGGGGTCCCCTCTTGGGGGGGGGTGGGCATTGAGGGAGTTCCGGAAAATCGCTGAGCTCCAATTCTTCGTCGTCTGTTGCAAACCACCGGGGTTAGTGTTGTCGAACAGCTTTGTGCGCTCCGCTTCTCGGTCAGCCTTGTGGTCGTGTTTGCTTCAGGCGCTTTTTGCAGCTTCGGTCGCCTGTGAGGAGCTGCCCCCGGCAAGCCGCACATCGCGGCGAGCACTCATGTCCGTCTTCGGGCTCGAGCGCCCCACAGATTCTACACACTTTCGTGTCCGGTTGCGGGCAAACGTCCGTGCGGTGGCTGACGCTTTGAGAAATCTTGCAAACCTGTACCGAGTTGCGGTATGGATGGCACGCCATTTCCCTACCGCAACAGTAGACGAACCGCGGTAGGATCCTGCCGAGGAAAGTGATGACTACGTTCTTCGAGTCACCTATCATTCTTGCCTGGATTATCTCGATGCCCTGGGTACGGACTCAGAGGCTTGGCTTGACTGCCTCTCAGGGCGTGGCGGCGGGAGGCCATGAATGACACCACTGACGGCGCATTCTCCTGTGGCAGCGTACACATGAACGCGTGCGTCTTGCCATTGACAGCGATAGTTGTGATCTTGCGTAGGAGATTAGCTGTCTCTTCCTCAGACGTTGAGACTATTGCGACGCTTGAGCCCTGTTTTATGCGCAGTATAAAATGCTCACCGTTTACTTTGTTGTGGCAGGCCGCGATCACTGCTTCTGGCGAGCATCGGGCTGGTTAGAGTTTTCAACGGGAGTCCTTGGTGCGGGCGGAGAATGATATTGAAGTCGTCCCGCGGCAGTGGTAGTAGCTTGTTTCGTCATCCCCTGCGTCGGCGAATGAAAGGTGAGTTCTGTTCCTTCTGCCATCCACCGTCTGCCATCCCTCTTGGTCGGGTCCTTTCAGGTCCCTCTTGGTCGGGCGGCGGTGGCCACGCGGCGGCCACCGCCGCGCCTTAGCTCTGATGCATGCTAGCTCCGACGCCGTGTACCTGAGGCTGGTAGCTTCGTGAAAGTGTGGAGCCGCCGGAAACGGGCCTAGGTTCAAGAGGATAATGTCCCTGGGTTCCGTAGACGTTCACGGTTCTGGTGATGCACAATTTCGGTCGGTTACTGGAACTATAACCAACAAAAAACATGGATATTGCGGGGTTCGAAGCGGGTGCTGCTGAACTTCTTGATGCCGCCTATCGGTCTGGAATGCTGAAGAGCGGAAACAGGGGGAGTGAACGCTTTCTGCGGCATTTCGTTTCGACGCCGCTCCGATACCTCAAATTCGGCGATCTCCAGTGCTAGGCATGTGGAAAGACCGTGCGCATGAAGCAACCAACCATCTGCGTTCAGCCAACGAAAGAGTACCTTAAAGATGTGGCACGCGGGCCGCGTATGAGCTCAGCCGCGCGGAAAGCCGAGCGCAGCCACGGAAGCTAGACGAGGGAACGCGTGCTCACCAGCCACCTCCCCTTGCACGCGCTTTATCGTTGTACCACGTGCTCCCCTTACCTCCCCTCCCCCTTCCGAACGCCACTTTGATCACGCAGCCTCGAACACGGGGAGCTCGCAAACACGGCGCGCATCAAGCAACCATACCCGCCGTGGTTGCTGAGTGGCTGTGGTGTTGGGCTGCTGAGCACGAGGTCGCGGGATCGAATCTCGACCAAGGCGGCCGCATTTCGATGGGGGCGAAATGCGAAAACACCGGTTTACTTAGATTTAGGTGCACGTTAAGGAACCCCAAGTGGTCCAAATTTCCGGAGACCTCCACTACGGCGTGCCTCATAATCGGAAAGTGGTTTTGGCACGTGAAACACCATAAGTTTTTTTTATCAAGCAACCATCCTCCTCGGCTAACCCTGGCACGCTTCCCCTCACCAACAGCATACGGTGCGCCGGGCGCGATAGGATCTTATCGCACTAGTAATTCACACGGAACATCACGAAGGCGGTGATAGCTCAGACGGAGTGTTCATATAATAACTATTGCCAACAAAAGTTACCCTCCATCGAATAAAAAGTACTTCATCGCGCGATTTTTCTGAGCTAGAAGTTGTTTCTTTTCACGTCGCGACTCAGCGGCTCCCCGTTGCAGGTAGGCTAGGAAGGGCCCCAAGATGACACATGTTGTTGTGTCGCCACTGCGCATTTTGCCTAATATTGTTAGAACGTGCGTTCGTGGCCATGCCAGTTCTTTTCATTATATAATGACAAATGATCAACTTATGCCACTGTAATGCGCCACTTACACATAAAGCTCCGGCATAGCGAAGGGTTCACACCGGATTCACAGCGTTTGCCAAATCTTGCGTAAATCCGAAAAATGCAATACAGCCATTCCCCTGCCCCTCTCATGGTCTTCCGAAGGGCATGAGAGTTCCCTTACGCAACCTCAGTGCTCGGATTGGAATACATCTGCGCGTGTGTCTTCTTTTATCATTATTTCAGCACCGTACTGTCCACTGCGCGCGTTCTCGCGGATAAAGCAACGCAAGCCACTAACCTCGTCTTAGAATCATCACCAACTCCAGGCAAGCGCAGCGGCGGCTCCTTAGGGCCGTTCCCCTCATGCAGCTGCTGAAATAAACCTATGTGCTCCGGTTCATTCGGTTCGGCAGGCGCTGATGCTTGGGCATGCACTTCCTCCTGAAATAAAAAAAAAATCATGCATACGATATTGCGTTCTTCTATATAAAAAAATTCGTTACAGCCAATCTCACGATGACTGTCGGCGGTAATGCTTTAGCATAGAATCAATACAGCGACACAACGTATTTCCACCGTCGAATTGAGTTATGTGTGAGGCATGTACTGCAGCGGGCCTCCCCTTTCACGCACCCATAAGAACACACGGCGCCATCTGGAGCCGCCGCTGCAAAGCCTGCGCATGGCTTCCGAAATAAATGGCGTGCTGGTGTTTGCGAACGCTGAGAAACGCGTCATGTGCAACCGGCCTGCTCTGTGGAGCTTCATTCCGGACACGTTGCGCCTTCTAGTGGCACTACGGGGAAGCCCGCGCGTTGTCTCCGAAAAAAGAAGCGTGGCATGCAGGTGCCCGTGAACGCTGAGAATTGTTTCCTCGCTTGGACAAACACTCAGTAGCACGTACTGAGCGACCCAATTTGGCGAGAGGTTCACTGATGAGCGGCACATGTCCAGTGGATTCATGGCGCAGCTCGCTAAACGGTTGGCGTGAAAGGCGTTCATTGAAAAGCGTCACATGCCCAGTGCATTTAGGACGCGGCCTGCTAATATGTAGCGTTGCAGTCCTTCAGGAACCCTTGCGAGGTGGATTCGATTCCGCTCAGCGTCAGAGAAATATAACGGATCCTGTCATTGTGGAGTGGCACATTCCCAGCGGCCTATACCTGGTTACGGAAGATGGCGTCAAGTACATTCATTGAAGAGCGGCACATACTTCCTGGCGCATGCCCGTTTACGCAAGTTGGCAAAGATAGTCATTGAAGACTAGCACTGACGGAGGGGCACATACCGATACGCCAAGTTGGCGTCAAAGAGTTTATTTCAACAGCAGTGCCAACACAGTACCGCGTCTGCAGGGACCCATATCGACGTGAGAAAGCTTCGTTGAAGAGAGGCACTCATGTACTCATTGGCACATAGTGACCCAAGTTGATCCGATGGTTGGTTTCTAAGCTTGTTACCTGAGCACAGCACGCCGATGCACTAACCATTCGACGAATGACTGCCCAGCGACACAGGTAGGTGACAAAACGGTTAGATGCATATATAGATAGATGCACCCGTAGATAGATAGGCCAAGGAAAGCCCAAGAAGAACCCAAGGAATGTTAAGGCAATAAAACATACTTCGCCACTATGCGAGAGGAAGTATATAGCTTTGAATCCGCATTTCGGCACATTCAACGTATCAACCTCGGTTCTCTAACTTTTGTTTCAGGTTATCGGTAGAGTAATGTCACTGTGCCGGTTAACCAGACAAGTCAAGCACATCCTTTCGGCTTATTGTTTACGATACGCAATATACCACCTCATTTTCAACACAACTCGCATGTAAACATTTGTGTAATTTCGAAGCATCAAGCATTGTGGAAATGTATACGCAGTTGCGTGGTGGTATCAAGAACCGCATCTCCAATGACTTGAAAAATAACTGAAGAACCCATTGAATGATGAATTTTTAAGCGACGCACTGCCAAATTGCAATCAATCATTGATTTAGGCGCCCTAGCTGGCAAACTTCAATCGCTGAGGCAAAATTTGAGGATGTAGGTATCTTTTTTTTATTGATGAGGTTTTACGGGCTTAAAGCATGATACGGTTATGAGTCACACCGTTTGAAGGGCTCCGGATTGATTTTGACCACCGGAGGTTCCTTAGCGTGCAACTAAATTTCAGTACACGACCGTTTTTGCATTTCGCCCTTATCGAAATGCGATCGCCGCCATCGGCAATTGAGCCCGCCGCTTCGTGCTTAGCCGCGCAACGCCACAGCTAGAAGCCACCACAGCTGGTGGAACGCAAATTTCGTGTCACAAAGACACAAACTAAACGCGAGCTGTTCACCAAGTATGCGAGGCAAATCCACACATCTGTCACCGAATACTCTTCGATAAGGTCCAGGACGTGGGACAGCATCGAAAAAAAAATAGACGGGGTCCAAAACGCCGCACTGAGAAATATTTATTTTCTTCTTGTTAATGATGGCAGGCAACGACAGTATGTGCACATTCTGTAGATCAATTTTAACACGAAGAACGATCCTGCCGTGGTACGAAAGACGTGGGAACCACTCTAAAGAAATTTCCCTAGACTTAGTGATTCTAGGCCTTGCTTTGTAGAAAGGGGAAATTCGTACAAATGTAGAAACATTTCCGATGAGGCCAAAAATTCAAATTCTGGGGTTTTACATGCTGAAACCACGGTTTGAGTATACACGCTTTATTGGAAGACTCCTGAATAATTTTTACAACCTGGGGTTTGGGTCTTTGCATTTCACCCCCATCCGCGCTAAGACATTGAAATCACCGAACTGCCCACGTGACCACCATGTTTTCGTCCGAGTCACCGCAAGTTAGCTGCGCAATAAGACCTATGATTTTTTATTGTGCAGCAGCGCAGTGAACGCATCTCCCCATGTGGATTCCCTGAACCCTTTAACTAAGTACTGCAGCTGCGATTTTGCCATTCGTCAGTGTCGGTGTCCTCGTCAGTGTCGGGCTGTCGGTGTCTGTATTTATGCGTAACTTGTGAAACAAGCGTATGCTGGAAAACGAAACAAAGTGGCGCGGGGTAATCCGAGTGCAAGCGGATGAGCATACTTAGCGCCAAGCACGATGATGCGGTCGTGGCGCTAAAGCTGCATGACAATGCATGCGAATGATAAACCTTTGACAGAGTCCCCGTAGTCATGTGTTTGGGCGAGTTTTCTTTTTTTGAGTAAAGATAAAAAATTAGCAACGGATCTTCGTACTTCACTGCAAATGACGTATATGCGAGTAAGTGTGGGGGGTGCTACGTCAGTACACGGGTATGCAGAAAAATATTCGCATGTTTTAAATTGGTTTCGGGAAGTGGCGAACTATTTTGTCACAGTTACATTCTGTAAGGGAGGTCCGGCGCCCATAATTTTTACAGTTCGAACGAGGTTGCGTGTAACCTTCGCGCATTGTTCTAGGTGCAAGAGAACCTTGGACAACAACAAAGTAAAACACTTGCTGACGTCATCTTCTGTGTATGTGGCTGGGAGCGAGAGGCTGCGTTGTCAGCATTACAACTTGCACTGCGATGTCATTCAGCTAGAGTCCAGTTATTTCATTATTTGACCATTTTAAACTAGCTACAAATAAGTTTAAGATATAATAATTGCAGTTTATTCGCAAAACATAAACACAAACTTATTGTTACAGGTATCGTATAGACAAGATCAAAAAACACATCGTGCACGTATCTAGGGAAGTCTAGAGAACGTTTTCAACTACGTTATTGAAGACCGGGCTTGTTGGGCTGCTAAGCACGAGCTCGCGGGATCGAATCCCGGCCACAGCGGCCGCATTTCGATGGGGCGAGATGCGAAAACACCTATGTACTTGGGTGCCTGTTAAAGAACCCCATGTGGTCCAAATTTCCGGAGTCGGCGTGCCTCGTAATCAGAAAGTAGTTTGGGCACGTAAAACCCCATAATTAAGGGGAGACCTGGCTTGGGAGGATGGCAGTACTGCACAAAAGTGTAAAAATAGTTGACGAGGAACTTCTTTGAATAACTACATTTACACATAAATATATACAGTTAGTATAGTACCGATATATCAAGAACAACCTGTGTACGGCTTGACCGCCAGGCTATTTCGGTATGCTCGTTTGGTTGATGGTAGAAATCAAAGAATCCATGAACAATGCGTCAGTTGACATGCGAGAGATCGTCGCGCTGGGCTGCACTGCAGTTAATTATCCACTTACTAGTCGATAATAATCGCTAATTTCTTTAAGTAGAGGTCACGCTTTAGCTGACTTATATGCGTTGACTGTACAAGCCTTTATCAATAGAAAGTGTTGTAGCACTAATCTTCAGGGGACACAAAGGAAATAGCCTTCTCTTGTCAAGGAAGTCACATGCCAAAAGTGATTTTGTGTGGCCGAAATTTCTCTTTCACTCATATTTACACACAGGTATCATCACGGCGAAATGAAACGCCAACAGCGGAAGGCGTGGCGTTCGAAGCGTAGTGCGCTCTCTAAGCACGGTCGCAAGAAACTGACGCACACGCGTACTTAAGTTACATGGCTCGCCGCTCGTGTCCTGCTCTCATGTACCCGACCGTCGATCACCTTGCCTGCATATTGATTTCATGCTGACGAAGCGCTGCATGCCTGTGCTTTCCTAGTCTCGCTGTCTTCCGCGGGATCCAAAAAAATGAAACAGAAGAAACGAAGTAAAAGAAAAAAATGGTTCCGCAGCAAAATCTCTGCCCTTTGACATCCGCCAACGATAATTGCAGGAAAGCAGAGGCTTGCAGCGCTCTGCCGCAATGACATGGAAGTGCTGGCGATTTGATAAACGGCTGACAAGATGAGAACAGGACGCGCGGTTGCAATCCCCGTAACTAAACAACGCATGTGCGGTAGTTTATCACGACCGCCGTTAGAGGGCACCGCATGGGCTGGACCATGCGGCGTGTGGGTGGAGAGTGCGTTCGCGCAAAAGAAACTTAAGTGCACAAGTGAACGTTGGGTGCCTACCATTGACAAAAGAGACAAAAGCGCACCAAAACTTCTGGAAACATGTAAGAGCACTTTGAGCTCACATTATAAATTCGCAAACGGCCATAAGGATGAAGACGGTGCGCTGCGGTATATCAGAGACACTATGAGGGATAACTTGGACGCCAAAGGAAGTGCAGTTCAGGGCCAAGCAGTTCCAGTAACAACAACGTGGCCTGCGAGATCAAAATTTAGTATGTAAAACGTTTACTGGAAAAAGGCAAACGAAAAATTTGGAGGACGCTTAAGTTCCGACTTTATGAGTGAAACGCGATAGCGTTCCAGTATACCTGACTGCTTACCACGCTTCCCAGTAACTGAAGCTTACGTAACCGTAGTGCTTAGTGGGAAACGCTGGTGGCAAGCGCTGTGCACGAAGGGAGGCTTTCTCGTAGAAACGGGGCCTCTTGTGTGGGCCGATCCCGGGGGTAGTGAAAAGCCGCGCCCAAAAAGTTACGTCATTTTCACGTTCCTGTTATTTTATCGCACTTTTAATATTTCATGCTGAGAAGATTTGATGTAAAAGTCATGCGCTGTCGGTTTTATGTTTCATGACGCTTGTGGGCTGTCATTCTCAAAATTACGAGGAATAACTGTCAAGAACGTAAGACAAGATATGACCAACTTTGGTGATAGTATCGTGTGGCAACATAACCGGCATGTACCGCATGTCATATACTAAGGTGTGGCACATAGATATACCTATATACATATATATACGGCAATTTTCGCTCTCTGTACTCCTGCGCCGATGCCGCGCCGGACGCCGGCACAGGATTTTCGGCGACACGGGGCCTTTGGCGCTATCGCGTTAAAATTATCTACTGGGGTAGCTACAGCATGGGTTCAGATCAGGCAGACGCTTTGAGGATATGCATCTGCTAACTCAGTGCGTAGAGATTTCAGTAGCTCAGAATGGACCTTTATGGACAGCATTTCTATATATTAAGCGAGCCTACGACAACGCAGACAAGGAATTCTTATGGAACATTCTCAAGTCCGAAGGGATAGGTGACGATTGCTGCTGAGAGAGATATACAGAAACAACTGAGTAGAAATTGTATAGGAAGGTATAAAAGGTAGTGAAGTGGTGGGAATTCATCAAGGACTGAAACAAGGATGTCCTCTGTCTCTACTGCTGTTCACGCTTTATGTCAAGAGCATGAAAAGAGGAATGGAAAACAGTTATTTCGGATTTAATTTACCGTACATGCGTAATGGACCAATGGTGCATCAGAAGGTCCCCACACTGATATATGCGGACGACATAGAGCTACTAGGG
Organism: Dermacentor variabilis; assembly: GCF_050947875.1. NCBI lineage: Eukaryota > Metazoa > Arthropoda > Arachnida > Ixodida > Ixodidae > Dermacentor > Dermacentor variabilis. The sequence goes on along the minus strand of NC_134571.1, from coordinate 114,906,754 downwards.
GACAATGTAAGAGATCTACAGCCACTTGCGAATATGTGCGGCAATGCAGCGACAAATCTGGGCCTTAAGTTTAGCCCAGAGAAATCGGGAATTATGATCTTTAACGAAGAGACGAGTAATTACGTGGTGTCAATTCAACAGCGAGTCATGCCCACAGTCAAGAAATATAAATACCTCGGCGTATACATAAATGAAGGATAGACTTACTCAAGCACCTACCAAGATAATCGGAGAATAAAAGGGAAGTGCAAAGCAGAAATTATGAAAGAGAGCTAAGGGGCCACAATAGATATGAGGTGGTGCGTGTAAGCTGAAATGTAGTAATGATAGCAGCGCTAATGTTCGCAAATGCTATTCCATTCTTAACATCGCGTATATTGTCAGGCTTGGAAGTTGACGAAAGATCGGTAGGCCGCTTGGCCTTGGGAGCCCACTGTAAAACTGCACATGAGACAGTACAGGCTGGCATTGATTGGGCCTCATTTGGAGACAGAGAAGCGCAGAGCAAAATTAGTTTCGAAGAAAGCCTCAGGAACAGGGATCAAACTAAATGTGCTGCTAAGGTGGACAAGTATCTGTACGTGAAAAGCGGGATCACCGGATAGAGCAAGAGGTAAAGAAAGTTGACAATCAAGTGCAAGCATATAGGCAACCAGGACTCGGCTAAACGGAAGTGAGAGAAACAGAGACAGTGAACTGGATGCAAAGAATGGAAATAAAAACCGATCATGGAGATTTACAAGGATGAGAAGAAAGAAATTAGACGAGAAAATCTATATGATAACTTCGATAACTGGGATAGCTTGGATTTAAAGTGAACAGAAGCATCATCTGGTCAGCAGTCGAGATAATCAAGAGATACTTAGAGTATTGGTGCGAAAAATGCAAAGAGATTGTTATGACTAGATCAGTTACATGCGTAGGTAGCGGTACAATGTAGATTGAGAAGTTTTGAGGAAGACAAGAAAGATTGGAGATATCTATACAATAATGCTAGAATGAAAAGCATGTATAGCGTACTTGAGTACCTCAAGCAGACTAGGCGACTATTTGTCACCGCGTCATTTCAAAGGGGTTGACAATAAATCATCATCATCATATTCACCACCATCATCATCATCACCGTCGTCGTCGTCGTCAAAAGCAAAGCGTTCCGCAGGTGGAGTTTCATTATTTTGTGATAAGAGTATGTGACGTCCTTTCACACACCCTTTGCTCTCCGGTCATCCGTCTCATCTTGCTAGAGCCACTGGAAAAGTTTTTCCAGCGAGTCTAAAGCTGGCGGTCCTATGCGATATCTGGTGGTGGTGAATGCTTAGGAGGCAACACAGATATCGAGTAAGAAGTGTATATGTGAGTCGACGAAGGCTTTGCAATAAAGTGTAATAAAGTGTATGGTATCTGGATAGCGAAGCAGAACAGGGACACAAGTCATGATGACCGACCAACAAGCCCATATCGCCACTCTCGTCGATTTCCTTCGAATGTTTGTCAAACTCGGGAACGCTGCGTTCGAGCTTCGAGGTGTAGCTTTTATGGCTCTTTCAAATGGTAACCGTTCTTCAGATTCATTTTTGCAACACAACGTTCCATTTCGGCAAGCGAAAACACTGTATTATGTTGCTGCTTTGCTTACCTTGGCCTCTACAGCGGCCATGCCAGCATCAGGTTGAGGCGGCTGAACCGGCGCTGCGTCTGTCGCCGCGGTAGGCTGTATCGAGAAATAGCGCAACATGGGTCGTGCTTTAAAACGCCCCTGAGAATAAGCCTTATACGACTTACAAAAAAGTCTATATATATATATATATATATATATATATATATATATATATATATATATATATATATATATATATATATATATATATATATATATATATATATATGTGTGTGTGTGTGTGTGTGTGTGCGAGAGAGAGAGAGAGAGAGAGAGTGACATAAATTACTGTTGCATTGTTCGAAAATGCAGATAACTCCTGTTTTCACTTCAAGAAACATTTCTGTAAGAATGTCTCAACTACCTGAATGCACCGTCTTTTACTTGCGACGGCTGCACCAGTAAAGTGCGTGTCTCAAATAAGCATGGAAAAATATATAGCGCACTAGAACTGCTGCACACTGCAGCCCCAAGGAATTCGCAAGCGACATCTCCTAGCCCAGCTTGAAAATGTTTATTTTCAAGTGTTGTGGTCAGTGCCTTATATCCTGCAATTTCTTTCATATTTTGTTTTGTGGGGGAGGGGGCGGACATGGGGGAGGGCACCAACTTTACCCGATGCCGAGAGGGTAAGGAGAGTGGTGGGGTGGCTGGACAAGCCTCATACACACAGAAGTTTCGAGGGGGAGGGCGTGAGTGCCACTCACTGGCTCCGCCACTCGTTGCAGCATGGCTTTATTGTGAGCGTTCGAGAAGCAAAATATACGCTACTAAACTTGATGAAGTCCACGTTAGGAACAATTTACCGCGTCAGTGGTTCGGAACGTCGAAGTTGCGTCACATTTTATGACACCACCAATTTGCCCGTCCAGGTGAACCAATCAACTAGTTCGTATGCGTCGTTGTCATGACTTTGAAGAGTGGTAGACATAAAGTGTAGTTTGCATCCCTGCTTGGAATGTATGCGAATAACGATTGTCTCCAGTCATGGTTCGTTTTCGCTAAAATACTTGTTCTTGATGTGCAGATTGGATTTACCAATGTGTCAAGCAAGCAAATGTCATTTCTCCAAAGAATTATACGCGTGTCGTGACCTGCATGTGTCCAATAAAAATCTAAGCAACTATACAGACTACTATCGGAGTACGTCAGACTGACGGAGGCAGTTGCTAAGCCAGTAAAGCGTGACAATTTCTGGGGCTCTTATTTTACTTCTGAAGCCTGCCTTCAGACATGTAGGTAGCAGGTAGCAGGCAAACTTGTTTCGTGCCTGTAATCGCATAGTAAATGGTAGTTTTCTTATGCTCGAGTAAACCTGCTGAAAAAATATTCGGCCGAAACGGATCTTGAAGCTCTCTGCCTTCCATTTGCCCTTTATCATGCGCATCTTACCTTAGTTGCCATCTTGTCCGCTTCCGTCTCTTCTTTGGCGAGGGTCGGCTGCGGTGGAACCGGGGTGCTGGATAAGGTCCCCGATTTCAGAGACGTTGATGACGGCTGCTGAGTCACCTTGTTAAACATGTAACAGGAAGACAAAAGAATAAACTGTCTTTAGGACTCTCCGATCCTAATAAATCAACTGTTTTATTCTACACATAAAAATGAAACTCAATCACTCAATCTAGAAAATTTGGCCTACAGCGATGACACCCTTTTTCTTTTTCTTATTAATTTTTTATTTCGCTTTGAAAATAGGGTCATACCCCCTTAGTGACAGTCCTAATTAGAACGCAAGACAAACAGCAGCCTCAATTTTGACTGAAGTCAACTTTTTGGCAACTTTTTTTTCAATAAATCAGAGACATGTTCAAGTTGTATTAAACTAAATAAAAATTACGCACCTTGCCCTTAGATTTATTGACACTGCGCAACATTGTCCACTTGTAGTGGAAACACTTCCTCGAATCTTTTTCTGGGAAGCACAGAGGTGAGTAGTCCACTTGTAAATATCACCTCCTGTCTTTCAGATAGGCCACATTTTAGTGTTATTGGAATATGAGAAATCAATTAGACTAGTCTTCGGTGACTAAACGCAATGTCCCCGCCCTCTCAAATATGACGGGCCGACCAAAATTACGATAAAGTTAAAGGCTTCAATAGTTTTTTTGCAAGCCGTTTTCTGCATTGCCACACAGGACCACGCTATCCTCAAACCACAACTTGCGGAAGCACTTCCTCGCAATCCCTGATGCTGACACTTTATATATGTAGTGATTTTGAAAAAAAAAAGGTATTGCAGACGTATCTCCAGCGAATTGAACAAAAAAATTCTTCTTCCTTCGAATCTTTTTCTCAAATACATTTTACAATTTGTTAACACGGTACCTTTAATCACTGAAGATATTCCCTATTCCAACAATCATCAAATGCCTCCTCCGCGCCTTCATTACTCGGTGATTCTATGACTGCTGATATGTGAACTGAATCTTACACTTTTCTGAAATGTTCAAATGCCTTGCGGTTGATTATATTGCATAAATTCCCGGGTAATTCCATCAACGCCCTGACCTGAAATAAACACCTTTCTAAAGCTTTTCTCATGCTCAATTGATTGAAATTAGATGTCACTTTGATTCTGAGCACTGCACACTCTCTGTTTACGAATTGTACTTCGTTTGCCTTTCTTTACGGAATGTTCTGGTCGACCGCAGAAGCAGCCGGTTTGCAAGGATAAATAGCGCAGAATAGCCGCATACTCTCTGTAGCAGACGTCATTTATCTTTACCCTGTTCCACAAATAAGAGGGAATCTATCCTTCCGCGCGTCATCAGATTGGTCACAGCCACTAGAGCAATCACTTCGGCTGAAAGGACCAGCGACTATTTATACCTGCAGCTTCGGAGTCTCTTGCGAGGCCGAAGAGATCGAACGTAGTCTCTTCGAACGACGGCCCATCTTGACGCCACTGCGCTCCAGGGCGGTGCTGGTCATCGAGCGCTCCGATGCAGGCATGTTCAGGTCAGCCGCCATGTCCGTCCGGGCCACCTGCACAGTGAAGTCGACAGCCTGGAAAAATCTCGTCTGATCGGGAATAATCTAGAGAAAAAAAAAGCTGCAGGCCAAGCACAACCCTATTGCAAAACCCAGTGCCACTGGGACCCAGTGCGCCGGATTATGGGCCCAGCGCCGCGCGCTGGATGCTGGGGCGCTGGGCAGGCGCAGCATACTGGGAGGCGCTGGCTACTGGTGCAAAAAACACCTCTAGCGCGTTAAATGCGCGGTGCCTGGACACCGTATATATCCTTTTGTATAGAGAAAGCAACAAAGAATGTTCTGGTGCAATAAAAAAACAGAAAAATGTGAACGTAAAATAAGCTGCTCCGACCAGTATGCGAACGTCCGACCTGCAGATCTCAAGCGCGGCACTGAGCCGCTACGCCACGTCAGCAAACGAAAACAAACAGATAATTTCCCATGTGAAAATCG